>NW_026896883.1:0-256535 GCF_033153095.1 Gastrolobium bilobum | reverse complement strand
ATCCATCATACTTGTGAAAATCTATACATCACTCTTTGATTCCATTCTTTGAAAAACCAAGTCTATATGTAATTCATTAAATGATTAGATGCTTAATTACTCTTTTTGTTCCCATAACTAAATTACATGCATTTTGAAACACACCTACACACATTAAAGACAATGTTTTACATACCTCTTCACCTTGCATCATGCTTTGAATCCATTAAATATCCCAAACAGATCCACCCTCATCTCTTTTTTCTCTCCTGCACAGGGAGGAATCGATTCCTTACATATGGGAATCGATTTCCAAACAGGACAACCCCTTTTAATTCCCAACCGTCCCTTTTCACTCACAGACCGCTCTTTTTCACTCACAGACCCCACAGTCTCTCCTCCACGTCTCCCACCACTCCTCCATGTCACGGCTTCGCACCTCCATCCCCTTTCCCATTTTTTTTCTCTGTTGATGCTCTTGGTCTGGAGAGGACCGAGTGTGAGAATCGATTCACCATCCTCTTCGCAGCTTCCAGGTATTCTTCTCTCTCACTCTCCTTTTTTTTTTGGTTTGCAATCGGTCTGCATTTTCCCCCCTCTTTCTGCAATGGGTGGTTTAATGACCCAAATCGATCACATTTAGGGTATTTTTTTTGCCTAGTTCTGTTTGAACTGAACCTTTCTTGTCTTCCTAGAGTCCTTTTATGCAGGATTGCAATTCCTCGATTACAAGTACTCAACAATGGCTGATTGATGAACCATTTTTTCTGTATAGGCATGAATTCTGATATCTGTATGAATTCTGTTTAGGTACCGAGTATGAATTTTGCCATGATTGTCTGCACTCTTATCCGTTCCCATTTTCTGTATCGGCATACGCATTGGGTTCTGTTCTCTTCTACATGCATATCGACTATATACTGGGTTCCTGCTTAGGGTCTGTTCATAAGTTCCAATTCTGTTTTGGGTTACATTCATGTGGTTTCCCCAACCCCAATTTGCAGCAATCCATATTTCACATTCTTTTTGGGTTACATTTTATACTCATACCCGCTATTACTCATGGACTAAATCCCCTTGCATCCTCGAGTTTGCATCTGTATTTTACAATGTCCCATGTTTTCAAGTAGCTATTGCTTACATCTGATTTTTTGGGATTGCATCAGGTATCTATATTATCTGATCAGTATATGTTTGGCTGCTTCCAATTCCTGAATGCTCTGCCATTTTTTTTTATGGTCTGATTATGCCTAGTGCTTTAATTTTGATTTAGGGTCAAAAATGTTTTTTACATACTAATCATGCCTCCTATATTGCCTAAGTCCTGCCTCTGCTAGTTATACCCTTATAATCCTATATACTGCCTCAATTCATATGCTCCATGCAATTGCATCATCATTAGATTGGCATGCATTCCTAATGTGCTGATTTGCTTACATCCTGATAGGTTGCTTAGTTTGAAATTTTTTTCAATACCCTATCCAATTAAAATGCTTTCTAAACTGATATCTTACCATCTCTATTACCTAGTCTCTACTTGTATTATTCTCTCAATACACTACCATACTTCAAAATTGGCTATCCATTATCCTATTATGCTTTGATTTGATTGCATCATGGCTGTCTAATGTTGTCCAATTTTTTTTTTCTTTTCACAGGTTGATAAAATGGCTGACACTTCGAACCCGAAACGCAAAAGAACCATTCTTCATGGAAGATATTTTACAACTGCAAAACAATACTCCACTTTCAAGAAGAAGTATGCAACGGAAAAGATCATCGAGCCAAAGTATCTAGATATCAAGTTTTGGGACGCTGAAGGTTTTGAAATCTGTGATCTATTGAGCAGTAACCATCTGCTCCAAATGTCCATTTTAAAAGAGCAGTATGTGGAGAATCTGATTCGAGCATTCTATTGTACTGTGTCCTTTGAGAACAACACTCTAAAAGCTGAGATTAAAGGGAAATCCATCATTGTCCCGCCCACTGAGTGGCCTAGTCTAATTGGTTGTACCTATGGCGGCCGTACAGACCTTGAAGTGTTCCCTGAATTCGACAGGTCTGCCTTTATTCAAACAATTGTGGAACCTGGTGTCCATATCATGAAATCCAAGTTCAGTGTCAATTACCTCACTATGGACAACCAGATTCTTCACTATGTTGTCACTCACATTTTGTATCCAAGGGCTTCCAACTACTCTGTGGTGTATGAATCTGATATGTTTCTTATGTGGATTATTCGATCTGGCATAGACTTCAACTGGCCACTTTATTTCTGCTCCATGATGATGAAAGCCCAGTCTTTCGGTCCTCTTCCATATGCCACTCTTATTTATCGCCTTCTACGCTTTCAGCAGATTGATGACGAGGGTGAGATCATGAAAGAAAACTTGCACTCCTTTGGCGAACACCAGCTTGCTCAAATGCAGATAAAGAAAGTTGGTGGTGTATGGGGTTGTCAGACAGATCCTCCTACAGCAGCTGCACCTCATCAGGACATTCTAGAAGCCGATCCTTCACAGGATATTGCCCTAGCTGATGCCTCTTCTTCTGCGGACCATTCCATGGCTTCTCTCTTGACTTCCTTTACCTCATTGAAGATCACCATACAGTCTGGCTTTGATTCCTTAGGGGCTGGCATCTCTACTCTTCAGGCCCGTCAAACTAATATGGAGTACCGCCTCAAGCGCATTGAGGACCACCTTGACATTCCTCCTCTTCCGTCTCTACCTCCACCTGGCTCTGATGACTCTTAGTCCTTGATTTTATTTTTTTATGCTTTTTGACTTACATTATGCCTATATTTTGCTATGCTCCTTTGGCTATTTTGCATCTCTAGGACTCTGACTTTATGGACTATGGTTGATTAGATTATGGACTATTATGAATTTTTATGGATTATTATGCGTTTCTTCTAGTTTCTTGCATGGCTTATTTTAAGGTTTCTACATATACTTTCATGCTTTTTGATGTTGCCAAAGGGGGAGAAATATACGTAAATTGAGAAAACCATAGGCATACATTAAGGCAATGAGGGGGAGAATGAAATTCAAACATAAAAGGGAGATTACATGAAACCTAGATTTTCACTTTCTATATCAATCATATATTAAGGGGGAGTTTCAATACTACATTTGTTCTAAATACATGCTATACTAATCCTTTTCTCAATTTGAGTTTGTCATCATCAAAAAAGGGGAGATTGTGGAACCAATGCACTCTACGCAAAGAATATAAAGATTCAATGATTTTGAGGATAACAAACAAGCATGAAAGGAAGGCTTCAAGTTGCAACAATCAAAAGGAAACAAACATCCAACGATCATGAAGTCCTTCAAGATTCAAGCTTCAAGAGAAGAATCTGAGTCCAAGAATTATCAAGTAATATACTTTAGGACTTAGAATTAATTGTGAGAGTAACTAACCTCTTGCATGAATAAGCTTAAACGTATTTTTGTTAAAATACATGCATTAAATTATCATTTGATTACACAAAGGATTTATAACATTACGCTTTCATATAAGCATGTTTAAAAAGGTGTTAGAATGTTTTTAAACATATTTTCAACCCTGCACCAGAAGACGAAAATAACGACTATAAATGACTAGTTTTGCGAAAAAAAGTGTGCAAAGGGTCATGGGAGCCCTTTATAAATAGTGACCATTGTTTCCCTTGATGGGACACACCTCTTGATCATAATCCTTGCTTTATTTCACATCATTTACTTACTTTCTATTATATTGATCATAAATTATTCTTGAGCTTTATTCTTGTGAGAGTGTCAACACCCATAGTTCTTCAACTTGTATTATTTGTACTTTAAGAGTACTTAGCTATTGCTTAAACACCTCCATTTGATTTCTATAATAGTTAGAGGGGAGTGAACCCTATACACTTGAAAGGTCACCAAATTCCTAAGAAAATTTGGAGTGAAAAAGTGTAAGGCATCAAGAGCCCGAAGTCTTAAAAGGTTGTAGTGGTTTGTAAAGCACCCTCAAGCTTGATAGTTAGTGCAAAGAATTGATCGAGCGGCTTCAGTCTGGACGTAGGTCACGGTGGTGGTGACCGGACCAGGATACATCTAGTTTGCAATTTCTCTAACCTTAATCTCTTTATTTAAGTATTAAAATTTCATTTTAGATTGTCTTTATATATTCGCTTGCTTACTTTGTTGATCACTACACTTGCTCTTACACTTAGATTTTTTCTTATTAAATCACTTTATTGATGAAATAACCTTTAAAATATAAAAGAAGGTACTTTGCGAAAAGATTTTGTAAAACTCAATTCACCCCCCCCCCCCCTCTTGAGTATTGAAGCCACCTGTCCAACAGGTTCGTGGGGAATTAATGGAGTTTTTTATTGGAGAGATGTTTTCCTTCCAACTTGCTAGTTTTTATGGTCTTGGAGGAACCAACAAGTCCATGATGACAATTTCTGTAGGCCTAGCAGAGGTAAAGTATTGATCTCAGACTTCATTTTGCAGATCAACGGGTCTAGGAATAAAGATAATGGAGGAGCCAACAGTGGTAAGAAGGACAATCTGAATAATACGTGGAAGCTTCCTGAAGTTGGTTGGTTTAAGCTTAATGTTGATGGGGCCTCTTCTCTGACAATGAAACAAGGTAGTTGTGGGGGTTTGTTAAGGGATCATAATGGAACCTTTAGAGGTGGTTTTAGCCTCAATATTGATTTCTGCAATCCCTTAGATGCTGAGTTGTGGAGTATTTTAAAGGGGATGGAATTGGCTTGGGGAATGGGAATAAAGAAACTGGAGATTGAATATGACTCTATTAATGCCATATCATTACTGCAAATGGATCAGGATGACCTTAGGGACTCCAAGGTAGTTCTGTAGATTCGAAAATGGCTTGCTATGGATTAGGAGATTTGTTGTATCCATGTTTGCAGGGAAAACAATACTTGTGCTCATTGGTTAGCAAAGAATTATGACAAAAACAATAGCATGGTTCAAGTCTATTCCACCCTCCTCTCCGTTTATTGGATTTGTTGTTGAAGGATGCAAGGAGTGTTTATGCTATTTCTGTTACTGCTAGTGTAATGTAATTCTGTTTTGTGGGGTCTACCCCTCCATATTACAAAAAAAAAAAAAAGATAAATAGTTAATGTTTAGGAGTGTGAATGGATAAAAATTAATACACTCATCAATTAAAATTTAAATTCAATAAAAATAGTTTATTTAGTTTAAGATAATTTAGGGAACTAAAATTATAAATTGTCAATGGAAAATATGGATAGGCAATTCAGAGTGTCAACGAGGGGTGTAAAAACGGATCGATATAACATGACACAAATTTGACACGACACGACATGAATATATGTAATATGAATATGACATGAAATTTTATTCGTGTCAGGATTTTCGACATGAACACAACCAACGTATTTTGCAGTTTGACACAACACGACACAAATGACACGCAAATTATGGGTTAAAACTGTGATTGATAAAAAAGGTAAAAAAAAAAAAAGGGTCGAATTCATGTTGACACAATACGACACGACACAACATGAATTTTCTACGTGTCATGTTTTTCCAACACGAACACGACACAAATTTTTTTGCGAATCAACCATAAAACATATTTTCGTCTCGTGTTACGGGTTGACCCACGGGTCATAACATGTTTTGACACCCCTACCAATAACCCCATTATTATGATTCTCAAATACCTATTCATATTCTCCACTAAGCACTTATAAGTATAAATATTTATATTATTCTTACTTAATATCAAAATTAAATTAAAAATTTTACTTTAATATTGATCTATTCACATTACCTTCCAATTTTCAAAATATTATCTTACCTCATCTCAATTACTCCGACCTCATTCCCCTCTTCCCTAAAGCTATTCAAACCCCTATGCGACTCTTCATTGCTTTTCTGTATGTTACAATTAGAATTTATGGTGATATCTTAAGTTGTTAGTTCGGAGTGTGGAAACAACCAGGACTGCGAAGCAAGTGAGATGTTAATATTGGCAGTACTAATTACCTATTCATATTTTATATTAGCAAATTTTATTTTTTTAAATTATTTCCACTTAAATATTATTTTTTAAAAGTAATAAATAATTATTTATTTTAATATTTATATATCAACAGTGCAATTGTTTTGTTTAAATGTTAAAAAAACTCTGTTTATGTCAATTACTCCCACCCAACTGTTGTCCTGTAACGATCCTGTATTCTTTCTTTGACTCTTCATTGTTATGTTAAACTTTGCGGTGATATCTCATAATCTTTATATTTTTTTTTTTCTAGCTTCTAGTTTATTCTTAAAGACATGCATCTTTGAAACGACATTTTGTTTTTTAAAGATTAGAAACTGGCTCTTGACATCCACTTGTTATTTATGAGTTAAATATAATATGTCTTTTTTTATTAATTATTTGGATGTTAAATTTTCATTTCGCTATTTTGACGTTTTTAGCTAAACATTAGGAACCAATGTTCCTTTTTTGGTAAATTTTGCATTTGAATCATTTATGTTTGATTTCTTGTTTGAACTTAGAGAGGGCAAGCCTAAGTAGTGCTAAAATAATTCTTTTGTGGTTGAAAAGTCACATGTTCAAAATCTGGAAACAATTTTTTTGTATATATGTAAGGACATAATGAATGTCATTTGAGATTGTAATCTAAGCGAGGATGATTGGTAAAGTAAAAATAAAATTATATATATATATATATATATATAAGATTTGGTGTTTGTCATTTTAAATGACATAATAAGTTATGTCATTTTAAGAGAGAGATAGACACAAGAAATAGAAATAATAGGAGAGAAAGTGAGTGGTTTTTTTAATTTAAATTTTAAATAAAAAATATTTTCTTGTGTCTATCTCTCTTTTAAAATTACATAACTGTATGTCATTTAAAATGATAAATACTTTTTCCATATATATATATATATATATATATATATATATATATATATATATGAGGTAGGATCATTTGACACCAATGTCAAATTTGAAATTTGACACCTCATCTGAGAGTCGTTATGTTAGTATGTGACACCATTGATCTTTTTTGATCTAACGACTCTAGATGAGGTGTCAAACTTCAAAATTGGCACCGGTGCCAAAGGATCCTCTCTCTCCCTCCCATCCCCCCCCCCCCCCCCCCCCCCCTCTATATATATATATATTAATTTACAAGCTGTTAGTGGGTGTACTCCTTACTAACAACTTATAACTTTAATTTAAATAATTTTTGTTGAACTTAAGTTTTTAAAATAATATTTTTCTATGTAGTATGTACTTTATAATTTTTTTAAAATATTTACACACCAAGCTTATCTCAATTACTCCGGCCCTGTTTTTTTTCCTAAACCTATTCAATCCCCTATTCCTTCTGCGTGTCTCTTCATTGTTTTATTGTATGCTACAATTAAAATTTATGGTGATGTCTCGTTATGTCATTGGGTTTTAGTTTATGTTTAAAAGAATTCTCATTTTAAATTATATAAGTTGTGTCATTTTACTCTAAGTGAGATTCACATTTTTATTTTATTTTTTCCATTCTCTCTCCCCAATGATTTATTATTTTTCTCACTTAAAATGATACAACTTTACATTCTTTAAAATGACACACATTTTTTCCATGTTTAAATACCTGCATTTGGAAACATCATTAAAGTATAATATAACCAAGATTTTTTAAAATATACCCGAATCTAAGTTGGGTTTAAAAAAAGGAAAAACTTCAAAAAAAAAACCCCTGAAAGTTTCATCAGAATCACTTACCCCCTCCCCGAAACTTTTAATCATTTACATCCCTACTTAAATGTTTTTTATCACTTATCCCCCTAACTTGATTTTCCATCCAAAATTAAAGTTAAATGAGTTAACTTTTTTAAAAAATACCAGAAAAAAAGAAAAATTAACCCTTTGATAAGAAAAGAAAGCACATTCTTGCACGGCTCTATAAATAAGCAAATGAACATATGGATCATCTTTTTGGAATAGCAAACAAAAAAGGGAATTGAAATATTTAATCAATGAAGTATTTAATCTTAAGATTCCTCCTATATTTAGTAAACACCAAATAATGGGGTCATGTAAATTGAAATCTTGCAATTCTGTTTACTTTTCTACAATGAAAGTGAATATTTTCTCTGCCTGAAGATCATAAACACACAACTTGCAAAGGGCTCCAAAGCTTCTTGTGATCGGCATCTCAACCATGCGGTCAAGGTGGTCAGGCTCGCAGTGGCGCGGTTTTACTCTTCAATGACTATCTCTTGTCAACAGTAAAGTTCAGTTAATGCAGAGGTTAATTCTTTTTTTTTTAGGATAGTTTTGGTATCTTTTTTAAAAATTAACTGTGTTAACCTTAATTTTGGATAGAAAATCAAGTTAGGGGGGTAAGTGATAAAAAAAATTTAAGTAAAAGTATAAATGATTAAAAATTTCGGGAAGGGGTAAGTAATTCTGACGAAACTTTCGGGGTTTTTTTTTAAGTTTTCTCTTAAAAAAATTGTAATACTAATAATCTTTGATTTTAGTAGTAAAGAGTTTGTTCCTATTAATAAAAACTTTTGAATTTAATTATTTAGAATGGAAAAAATGATGTTGAGAGAATTATTTGCCCCTGTATTATCCGACATTGCTATATCCGAACTAGTCTGATAATGGATGATTGGATAAATGTGTTGGAAGAAAATAAAACCATAATTTTCAAATTGAAGAATCCTATTGGGATTGTGAGGTCTACATCGTGAGACAAGAATGAGGAAAATTAGAATACATAATTGAAGTCAATCTTAATTAGGGTTGCTAAACGAGCCAGGGCCTTACATGGCCCTTTGACTCGGCTCGTGAAGGTCTGAGCTTACATGTCTAAAATTGATTGTTGGACCCAGACTTGGACTTGTATAAAAGCTCGTTTAATAAAAAGGCCTCATGCTCCAATTCAAAAGCTCGGCCTCAGAGCTTCTCAGGCTTGCCTAATATATTATTTTTTTATTTTTTTTTATTTTTTATACTACTTGTGATAGCCCTCTCTCTTCTCAATTCATTTCATCCCATTTTATTAATTAAACAGACTTTTTAAATGATTTTGTTTTATATTATGCTATTTGGATATACATTAAATTTATGAATATTTATGGAATTACTAGTGCTGTTGATTGTATATTTTGTTTGGATAAATTTTTGTTGTATTATTTTTTTTAAACAGGCTAAACAAAGCTTTTATTTTTTGTAAATGAGTCAGGCCACATTCTGATATTATATTCGTAACAGATAACAGGCTAAGGCCAGTCTGACACATTTGAACACAGGCTCGACCCGTTAAGACCAAAGCTCGGTTCGGATCAGCTCGTTAACACCCCTAATCTTAATACATGACATTGCGCGAATTAAATATCTTACATGTAACGAAAAGTCTTAGTTTGTAACTCAAAAATCTATATATGGAAGCACTTCAAGGTGGATCTCTCTCTAGTTCTTTGCATCTATCTGTTTGTTCCTCAACATGAATGTTTTTACATTCTTTTTCTCAGCCTTATGCTTTTGTATCCTCACTGAAGCCACCAAAAGCCCAAGAGGTTTCAGCATTGATCTTATTCACCATGACTCACCACAGTCACCATTTTACAACCCTTCAATGACCCCATATGAACTCATAAAAAATGCTGCTTTGCGTTCCATTTCAAGATCAAATAGAGTTTCCCTCTATTCAAATGAGTCCATTATGATTCCAAACAGTGGTGATTACCTAATGAGAATCTATATTGGTAGCCCTCCTTTGGAAAGGCTTGCTATAGCAGACACAGGAAGTGATCTTATTTGGGTACAATGTTCCCCTTGTGAGAATTGTTTTCCCCAAGACACCCCATTATTTGAGCCTAACAAGTCTTCCACTTTCAATGTTGTGTCATGTGCATCACAACCTTGCACACTACTCCCTGAGCTTCAACATGAATGTGGATATTCAGGTCAGTGTTTGTACTTTTACCAATATGGTGACAAATCATTCACTGCTGGAGTATTGGGTGTTGAATCCATTAGTTTTGGTGATTCCAATGATGGTAACATAAATATGACATTTCCAAAGTCTATTTTTGGATGTGGGGTTTACAATAAATTCACATTTGAGACCAGTAATAAAGCCACAGGACTTGTTGGTCTAGGAGCAGGGCCATTGTCACTAGTTTCACAACTTGGTGATGAAATTGGTCACAAATTCTCATATTGTCTAGTTCCTTTTTCAGAAACCACTAATAGTAAATTAAAATTTGGGAGTGAAGCAACAATATCAGGAAATGGGGTTGTGTCCACACCCCTTATATTGAAACCTTCTTCACCAGCATTTTACTACCTTAATCTTGAAGGCATAACTATTGGACAAAAAATGGTGCAAACAGGTCAAACTGATGGCAACATAATCATTGATTCAGGTACAACATTGACATATCTTGAGACGTTTTTTTACAATGAGTTTGTAAGTTCTGTGAAGGAAGTGATTGGTGTTGAGGCAATGCAAGAAGAACTTATTCCATCACCATTTGAATATTGTTTTAGAGGAGGGGCTAATATTAATTTCCCTGATTTTGTGTTTCATTTTACTGGGGCTGATGTTGCACTGAGTCATGGAAACATGTTTCTTAAGGTTGATGAGGATAACATGTTTTGCTTGGCTGTAGTACCAGCCCATGGAATTTACATATTTGGAAATTTGGCACAGGTTAATTTTCAAGTGGAGTATGATATTGAAGGGAAAAAAGTTTCTTTTGCTCCTACTGATTGTACCCAGAATTAGTAGCTTATATATTTTCCTTATTTTTTGTGTTGTTTGTGCTTGTATTGGAGCAAGAAAAAAAAAAGGTTAGTTTTATGTGTGCTTTTCCTTTTTTGTCTTGGATCTTGAAGGAGAGAAAGGTTTCTTTTGCTTCTGCTGACTGTACCAAGAATTAGCTTATACCGTTACTGTTTGCTTAATGAAGATTTTATTTGTGCTTGTGTTGAAAAAAAAAAAATTGTGTGTGCTTTCTTTTTATGTCTTGGATTTGAGTGATGTACGATTGTTATCAATAATCATTGATTCATGTTATCAACAAAATAATTATTGATTTAAATGAAAAAATTTTAAAAAAGAGTTTTGAATTCGGATGTGCAAGATAATTATTTTATTCTCTCAGAATTTTATTTTATTTTTAATTTCTTATTCGAAAATGAAGAAGTCACAAAAGTTTCTTTTTTATCATCAATTTTTGTTCCTAAATTATCGGTTTATTCTCTTATATGGGTAAGAGAAAACTTAGAGCGGGTATCCTACATGCAATGTTGCCAAAATCGATAGAAACGGAAGGTGTAAATCATAAAAACATATGTGTGTGTTTGAGAGAGAGAATTCTTTAACATTAATATCAAACTTTAAAATTTGACATCAAATCTTAACTCTTGATTTCCGTCAATCAACGGTTATTATTTATTGAGAATTAATAATTAATTAATTAGTTTAATAGGCAGAAATAATAACCGTTGATTGAGAAAAATCATTGGTTAGAATTTAGTGTAAAATTTCAAAGTTTGATACCAGTGTCAAAGGATATTGTCTCTATATATATATATGAGAAAAACATTTCTCCGGCAACTTGAGAAATAATAAGCCCTATATATGTATATATATATATATATATATATATATATATATATATATATTACTCAAAATTTAATAAATAATTTCATATTTAAAAGATATAAGTCACATAATTATATAAGACATAAGTGCAAAAATAAAGAGTTTAACAATTCCTACAACCAAGTTCCAAGACATCAAAGGCCTGTTTGGTGTGACGTATAAGGCATGATAGTACAAGCTTATACTATACGTTATGATATTTTCAGTTATTTGGTGTGACCATCGTATAGTATAAGCTTATACAGCATAATCCCTTAATACATCAAAATGATGTATAACTTAATGCGGCCTAAGGATGAGGGATAAGGCCTGATAAGAGATTGATGTATTAACATCGTTGACCAATATAATTCTCAAAAAATAATATATTATTTTAATATTAATTTATTAAAATAAAAATTAATTTTTCAATATATTAATTTTTAAAATATTGAATAATTTTATTTTTATAAAAATTAATTTATAATTTGGACACACTAATCAATAAATTTTTATAAAAATTAATATCGTATGACATTTTTATAAAGAATTATATAAATTCTTTATTAAAGGATATTTTTATTAAAAATATTTATTTTAATCATATATAGTATTATACAGTGCATTACCAAATACTAGATGATATTATCTTATACAATATATTATTTTATACAATACCGTGCCAAATGCTGGATAGTATTAAAATTCAATTAGGTCTTATACTATCAGATCTTATACTATCAGGCCTTATCCTATACTATGCACCAAACATGCCTCAAAAGAATAAAGTTTAACAACTCTCAAATTATATAAATTGATTCAATCAATTGCATCTCTTCAATGTCCTCTTCTACTGCTCTCATTTATAATAAAATGTAATAGATATTTTCATGTACACAATATAATATATATAATATTTTTTTATTAATATAAAAGTTTAGGTGGGTTTAGACACTAGTATCCCAAAATAGTCATCTCCCAACCTCTTTGAGATTTTCTGTGAGGGATTATAGATCACCTCCAACTTCTTTAAAGATTTCTGGGATAAATTATATATCTCCCACCAATAAAGTCCTCATATCGATTAACAGAATTTGAATCCACACCCTTGTGGAGTATGAGTAAAATCCTTAACCAAATGTGCACATCTTTCTTGGCTAATATGTATAGAGGAGGGATATTCTAACTACCAAAATTTTTCACTACTAATTTACTACCTATTTAATCACCATCAGATTAACATTTTCTCTCTCTTTGATCCAATGGTAATGTGATGGGTAGTAAGGTAATAGTGAGATTTTTTGGTAGTTAGAATCATTGTTGTAAAATCTGGCCCGACCCGGCCGAGTCGACCCGGTGACCAGACCGGTTCGGGTCAAGCATTGGACCGGTCGTGCATCGACCCGGTCAAACCCGATCAAAACCCGGCCAAACCCGGTCAAAACCAGTGACCCGGTGACCCAGTGACCCGGTCGGGTCATGTATTTAAAAAAAAAAACCAAAAAATCAAAATTATTTCATCTTGTCAAAAAAATGTAGAACTCATTTTAATTTTTTTTTGTAATTTTATTTGTTAATATACTCTTCTAGAATGACCTCAAATTTCAGCTTTCAATACTGAAGCAATTTGCGGAATAATAAATTAAGAGATTGTGACATATGTCATTTTTAATGTAGTTGAATTTGAAAAATATGATTTTAATGTCATTAAGAGGTATGTTTATGCGGATTATGAGTTGCAATTAAATTAACATAGTAATAGTATGCATTTTTATTTATTTATGCTTCATGTTTTTGAGCTTATTTAATAACCTTATTTAATTCATTTTAGATATGAAGAATATAATTGAATTTATATGTTCATATTTATATATATTTTTATATATCTATATATATATCCGGGTCAACCGGTCCAACCAGTGACCCAGTAATCCAGTACCCTGACCGGGTCGATGCCCGGGTCGGATTTAATAACACTAGTTAGAATATCCTTACTCATATATAATACATTAAATATACCCGCATCAGACAAAAAGTTATCAATAGATAATTTAATATAAATGTGCAGCGGATCGACCATTTATTTTGTATTTATAGTCTTCTACAATCATTAATTAACGGGGAATATAAATTTTTTATTTATAAACTACTATATATTAGAGATAGTACATTTCATTACACTAACAAACGTAGTTTGTAAAAATTTATAAAAAACATATAATCCTCCCCATTAACAATTGATACTTTTCAACCATCATATCGGTAGAATTATTAGTTTAACTGAATAAGTTAAGGCTTACGCCTTTAAAAAATGTGTATTTGGTTTATCGGTTTTATTTATTTTTATTTAGATATATAATTCAAAATTTATAACATATACAAAATTTATTAATTATTTTTTAATATAATAAATTAATTTATATAATATTAAAAAATTATTAAATGTTACAAGTAAATTATAAGGGGAAAGATATACTTACCACAAAAAAGTTTACCTCCTTTACAATCAACTTAATTACCGTTGATTTTCGTCAATCTAACGGTTATAATTTATTGGATTGTATTTATTAATTAATTAATAATTTCCAATAAATTATAACCTTTAGATTGACAGAAATCAACGGTGATTAAGTTAGTTGTAAATGTGATAATTTTTTTTTGGTGGTAAGTATATCCTGCCCCAAGTTATAATACCTAAATTATTTAGAGAATTTTATGTGATGTAAGCTTTTCTTTTAAATAAAATAAAATCACGTTGGACTTTTATATTCTTTTCAAAAAAAGTTAAGCAAAAGCTTAAAAAAGAAGCTTACAAAGATAATAAATTAAGATATTTTTAAGGTAAGCTTAAACCTAAAATAACTTATTTTCACCTCTAAACACAAAACGGGATAAATATGTAAACCTGCATTAAACTCTTCTTATTGCTCCAACCACGAAAATAACATCTTGGACTTATTTGCATAATTAAGATTCCAAGCTCATACCTACAGAATGCATAATCATTGAATCTTGAGGTTATATATATATGCCTAAATATTTTATTGCAAGACATTGTCTTTTAATCCGGCCCTTGCTAAGCCAAGTGCACTTTCTTGTATATAAAACTTGGATTCAATACTATTTTCAACCCTTTGCACCCATTTTTGGTCACACTTTAACAAGAAACGTTTAAGAATTTGATCGAAAGAACTTTAAGTCTCATTTATGCATTATACACATAAAGAAAATGCAAAGAGGCAGTATAATCATTGCCCTAGCTAAAACATTTTGGATCTGGATCCTATCATATGAAATAAAGATGACATTGTGATGTGGAGAATCATAACATATAAAGATAGGAGTGTTCGACAATCGATTCAAACCGTGGTGACCGAACCGAAAAACTGATAACTGAATTAACCAAAAATCGAAAAAAAAAATTATAAATTTTAATTGGACTAAATCGATTTTCAATTTGATTGGTGAAAACTGATGCAATCCAAACCGATCCAATATATTAATCCCCTCTACCTACTTGGGCCTATTCCCTAATCATAGTCCAGAAAATCTAAACCTAAGACCCATTAACTAAACCTAAGAAAATTTATTGGCACATTCTAGCAAGTTTCTGTTAGTGCCGTTATTGTGATTTCAACCTTTGGATAGGATAATACAAAAGTATAATTTGGTTCTATATAAATATAGCATTTGAATTGAGTTACGGATTTATTTTTATTTAGTTTTATAATGTTCACGTGAATGTGATACTACTATAAAATTATGTGCCAAAATCTGAAATAAATTTTTTTTTTAAGATCTCTCTATATTAGTAATTGAGATTAATTTTTCTTACTTTGTTATTGCCTAATTTTCCTTCTTATCCAGTAGGTGATAGATACTTGAAACCGAGTTTACCCAGTTTTAACTTTTTGTTGTACTATATTAAAAATTATATTATAGTTTAATGATACTTCTTGATTTCACAGTAATCATTATATAAACTTTATAAATCCAATACATACAAAATATATGTTATTTGCACAATAATTATCATACAAATTTTAGGCTTTTCAAAAAAATCGAAAACTGATCAAATTCAAACCGAATAAAATTGGATTGGATCGGATTTGAAATTTTTTCAAAACCAAATGGATGATTATATGATTAAATCGAAGGGATTGGATTTGATAATTTTTGCTTCTAAAATTAATCCAATCCAGACTGCGTACACCTCTATATAAAGGTAGATCAATAGTAATAAAGAAAGAGAGAAAAAAATATTAAAATAGGTAATTATAAAATCATAACTGTTGATTCACATTTGTATGATTGTGATCTTCCACATGACCATGTCATCTTTTTTTCTCAGATCCATTTCCAAACATTTTTATAAAATATAAACTACTAAAATAAAGTGGGGTTATTGGCCCTCCCAATTTTCCGTCCACAATTTTCACTAACAATTAATAATATAATTTTTTAAACTATCTCAATTAAATAAGCTTTAGTTAAATTAAATCTTAATTAATTTTTTTAATATTTATCTATTTTCCCTATCTTTTTATTTTTTGTAAGGGACTAAAGTAGAAACCGTATTTTTTGTTAGGGACCAAAAAAAATTATTTACTCTAAAAATATATATAATACTACACATAAATAACAAGTGAATTTCATAAGCTATTTTCTAAATGCACGTCTTTAAACATCACATAAAAGTTAAAAGAAATAGCACGGCGACATATTACTAATATATCGCCGTGCTATTTCTTTTAACTTTTATGTGATGTTTAAAAACATGCATTTAGAAAATAGCTTTTGAAATTCACTTGTTATTTATGTGCAGTATTATATATATTTTTATTAAAATATTGATTTTAACTTTTTCATTTGGCTATTTTGATATTAAAGATAGGGTCCTTCGGATATCCAGGACATCTTGAAAAAAAAAACAACAATATATAGTTATTTTATTTTTCTTACTCCTTATAAGTATGTACTACGCGTAATATATAGTTATAATATTAAAGTTTTTTTATATCTCTTATAATTATATACTACTTATAATACATAATTATTTTATTACTGCAGGAATTCCTACAACATGATTCTTATATTTCCTTTAAACATATTTTTTTTTTACTTAGAACCTATCTTTATGTTTGATTTTAGCAATGAATCCTTCGTGTGCAAGTTTTTGTTTAATCTTTTGAATACGTATAAAATAAATAAATAGTTAACGTTTAGGAATTAGGAGTGTGAATGGATAAAAATTAATACACTAAATTTATTGAGGAGAATATTCATACTATCATTTCTTTTACTATTGATTAATTACCACTTTAATCACCTCTGGATCAAATTCTTCAATAAAAAGTGGATTGAAGAGAGAAAAAAAAGTTGCTGAAAGATTTGATCCAACAATGATTAAAGTAATAGTGGGTTGATAGCAGAAAAAAGTGATAGTACAAATATCCTACCTCAAATTTATTTAGGTTAAGGTAATTTAGTAAACTGAAATTGTAAATTTTTAATGGGAAATGTGGATAGGCAATTGAGAGTGCCCAGTAGTAACCCCATTATTATCATTCTCAATTAACTATTCACACTTCCCAGTCCACACTAAGTACTTGTAAGTATAAATTTTTATATTATTCTTACTTAATATCAAAATTAAATTAAAAAATTTACTTAAATATTGATCTATTCACATTACATTACCTTTTTTAAAATATTCGCACTCAAGTGTGAATATTATCTCACCTCATCAAAATTACTCCGACCTCATTTCCCCTCCTCCCTAAAGCTATTCAAACCCCTAAGCGACTCTTCATTGCTTTTTCTGTATGTTACAATTAGAACTTATGGTGATATCTTATGGTGTTATATTTTCTTATTTTTTTGTCCTGACTTTTAGTTTCTGCTTAAAGACATGTAATTTGGAAACGTCATTTCATTTTTAAAGATTAGAAGTGGCTTTTGAGATTCAATAATTCTTATTTACTAGAAATATAATATGTTTTTTAAATAATCTTTCAAAGGCAAGCTTTTATTTGCCTATTTTTATTTTTAACATTTTTAGATTTTACATGATTTTATATTTTATGGTGTCATGTTCGCATTAAGAGTATTGGTGCTTGTGTCAATGGTGTAAATTTAATAATTATATAATTATATATTTACTCCACTTATCCCACTTTTATATATTAATTTATGAATATTTAAGTAATTTTCATTTGAATGGTAAAATTGATGGAGTAATTTAATTAATATCGAGATTTTTGACATAAATAATTATTTGTGTCATATTTGGGTATTTGTGAGTCAAATTCGTATTAACCAAACATAATCACATTCACCTAAATTGTCATCCCTTGTTATCAAAAAAAAAAAAAAAATTGTCATCCCTAACGGCTATCAATCCTTCGTGAATAATTTCTTATTCAAACTTGTGAATACATGTAAAAATATAAATAGTTAATAATGCGAAGTGTCAACATAAAAAAATTAATACACAATTAAAATTTTATCTTATTATAAAAATATTTAGGTGAGAATTTATAAGTTGTTAGTTCGCAGTGTGGAGACTGCCAAGCAAGTGAGATTGCTAATCTTGACAGTCCTAATCACCTATTCATATTTTCTATTAGCAAATTTTATTTTTAAATTATTCTTACTTAAATATTATTTTTGAAATGTAATACTCAATTATTTACTTCAATAATTATATATCAACAGTACAATTGTTTTGTTTAAATGTTCAATACTCCCACCCAACTCTTGTCCTGTAACGATCCTTTATTCTTTCATTGACTCTTCATTGTTATGATAAACTTTATGGTGATATCTCATAGACTCTTTTTTTTTTCTAGCTTTTCTAGCTTCTTTAAGGACATGCATGTTTGAAACGTCATTTTGTTTTTTAATGATTAGAAACTGGCTCTTGACATCCACTTGTTATTTATGAGTTAAATATAATGTCTTTTTTATTAATCATTGGATGTTAAAATTTCATTTCGCTATTTTGACTTTTTTAGCTAAATATTAGGAACCAATGTTTTTTTTGTTTTTTTTTTTGGTAAATTTTGCATTGAATAATTCTTGTTTGAACTTAAAAGAGGGTAAGCCTCTAAAGCTATATTTTTTTATAAAATGGTCAGAGGTGATAATATAGATTGAACCACATAAGTCAACCAACTAATCTGCCAAAATGGGGCGGGCCGGTTAGGTTACATATCTCAATCCACTAACTCATCTTGCTTAATTGTGGGTCAAAACAGATTGATAGCGGGTTGGCCCGTGGGTCAGTTTTTTTTTTTTTTTTTTTTACTATTAGGCATTATTTTATTTGTCACTATGCTTTTGTGATATAAATTTTTTCTTATTTTAGTACTTCCCAAGAAAAAAAAGAAGAAAAACTTTATTTATGACAAAGGTTATTCATATATAAAGGCAAAACTAAGTTCCTAAAAATATCTTACTGGTTATTAGCATATATTTAAGCTTGATATTGAAAAAAAAAACTAAGGAGAGTATGAAATGAAAATAAGTTATATTATAAAATTAATAAAATATAATTTATTTTAAATTTTTTTATTTTTAGACGGGTTGACCCGCTATCCAACCTTAAAATAGGGTGAGTTGGACTTTTTAACCCAGATTCAAGAGACGGGACAAGGCGAGGTGGGCCAACCCATTTCCCTATTGGGCCGGGTCATTTCGGGGCAAGCAGATCATTTATGATGAAGAGGATGAGCTTCAAGAGAATGATTCGGAGTTCTTGCAGGGTGGAACCGTGCAGTACCAGACACGAGATAGATCTTCCAAAGAACAAGGCCTGTTCGAATCGGAGTTTGAAACCAAACTTCTCCTCAGGAAGATAGATGGGGCGATTCAGGTGAGATCCAATCCTAGAATGGCACCTTATATATCCGCAAAGCGTAAGGGTATTCATATTACAAATCTTACTAGAACTGCTCGTTGGTGTCAATTAGGTGGTCTGTGGACTTTTGTTGCTCTCCATGGCGCTTTCGGATTAATCGGTTTCATGTTACGTCAATTTGAGCTTGCATGTATGGTTGGGTTCCATTTGTATACTTGGTGGAATCTGGCATATCTTAACCAAACCCTTTGCATGGGCTCGGCGTGCACTTGTATGGTCTGGAGAAGCTTACTTGTCTTATAGTTTAGGTGCTTTATCTGTTTTTGGTTTTATTGCTTGTTGCTTTGTCTGGTTTAATAATATCGCGTATCCTAGTGAGTTTTACGGACCCACCGGACCTGAAGCTTCTCAAGCTCAAGCATTTACTTTTCTAGTTAGAGACCAACGTCTTGGGGCTAACGTAGGATCTGCTCAGGGACCTACCGGTTTAGGTAAATATCTAATGCGTTCCCCGACCGGAGAGGTTATTTTTGGTGGAGAAACTATGCGGTTTTGGGATTTGCGTGCTCCCTGGTTAGAACCTCTAAGGGGTCCGAATGGTTTGGTGCAAACCCAATCACTTTAATTGGCAATTTCAGATGAGAAAGACTACCCATTGGTAGCAAACGGTTATCCATTAAGCGGGGAAAATCATACTTCACTTAAAAAGTGGAAAAATTATACCCTTTCTTTTGCAAGAACGGGTTCAAAATCTCGATCAATTCCTTTTTCAAATCCTGCCGCAGCTGCGCGGGCTCTTCCCGCGTGCCATAGATGACCTACGAATAGGAAGAATCCTAGAACAAAATGAGATATAACTTGTACAAATATTTCCATTTTCCAATTCGATCCGATCCATTCGTTCGTAGAGCTATTTACTCGATCGCAGACATTTCTGGAACACCTCTAATTGGTAGCAGGTCGGGGTGGGCCGACCCGTTTTTTCCATCTCTAAGTCACGGGTTAGAATATGAGAAAAAATTTGTTTCTATATATATTTAAAGGTACGGGGAATGTCAATTGAGATTGAGATCTAACAAAGAAGTAGGTAGAGTAAGTATGAAAAAAAGTAGGCATAATATCATATCACACAAACATATAAGGAGGGATCTCTTGACTCCAATATAAGATTAAAAAATCTTACTTCTTACCTCAGCCGTTGATTTTCGTCCAGTTAACAGTTGTAATTTATTTGAAATTATCAATTAATTAAAAAGTATAATTCAATATACTATAACCATTAGATGAATGAAAATTAACGATCGAGATAAAGAGAAAGATTTTTTTTTATTCTTATATATATAGGGATTTACATTTCTGCAGCTGTTGTACGTGCAACAGTCAAATATTTATCATATATATACGTGAAAGTATTAAATTTGGGAAATCATAACCATACACCTGTCATTGCTGTGTGTAAAGCAGCTGTACATATATATATATATATATATATATATATATATATATATATATATAGGGTTTGTTTTTTCTAAAGTTACTTTAGATAACTTTATCTAATGTTCATCAAAACAACGTCGTTTTGGAGCGAAAATCATGGTGTTTTTGTAATTTTAATTTATTTCAGGGTTATAATAGTCTTTATCATTCTAATTTTTTAATTTTTCAACCCCAAAATGACGTTGTTTCGAGAACATTAGATAAAGTTGTCTAAAGTAACATTAGATACTTTTTTCCCATATATATATATGTGTGTGTTTGTTTTTTCTGATGTTACTTTAGATAACTTTATCTAATGTTTATCAAAACGATGTCGTTTTGGGACGGAAATCATAGTATTTTTGTAATTATAATTTATTTCAGGTTATAATAGTCTTTATCACTCTAATTTTTTAATTTTCTAACCCCAAAACGATGTCGTTTCGATAAACATTAGATAAAGTTATCTAAAGTAACATCGGAACTTTTTTCCCTATATATATATATATATATATATATATATATATATATATATATATATATATATATGGTAGGATTTTCATATACCGGTGTAATAATAATAATAAATCTTAGACTCACACTTAATCTTAACCGTGATTTTCAATATCTGACGAATATAATTTATTAAGAATTAATAATTAATTAATAAGAATAATCAAATTAATTACAGTCGTTTGATGGAGGAAAATTAATGGTTAAGATTGATTATAAAATTTATTATTCTTATATTAATATAAATTAATCATGTCCATATATATAGAGAGAGAGTTGTAATTTGTAAAGTAATTTATAAGCAGTTAGAGATTGTACTCCTTGCTAACAACTTAAAATTGTCGTTTAAATAATTTTTGTTGAACTTAATAATTTTTTTTTTTTGGTAACAGAACTTAAATTTTTAATATAATATTTGTCTCTGTACTTCACAACTTTTTTGTTAGAATATTTACACACCAAGCTTATCTCAATTACTCCCGCCCAGTTTTTCCCCCTAAACCTATTCAATCCCCTATTCCTTCTGCGTGTTTCTTTACTGTTTTATTGTACGTTACAATTAAAATTTACGGTGATGTCTGGTTATGTTATTGGGTTTAGTTTATGTTTAAATACGTGCATTTTGGAAACATCATTTAAGTATAATATAAATAAGATTTTTTAAAATATGCGTGAATCTATAGTTGGTTTTATATATCTCAACACGCCCTTTCACACGAGAGCCCGCTGAGCTTGAAGGGTACACAATGCACAGGTCCACCTACCTGTGCTAAGAAATTCCACAAGAGAAAATGGAAGGCGGTGAGGATCGAACCCGGAGCAGGAGGCTCTGATACCATGTAAAGAACCAACTCAACCCAAAAGTTTAAGCTGTTGGGTGAGGCTATATTAATGGTTTTATATCTCTCAACAATGTTTCTATTCACTAATGATTTCAAATTCGAGTCTTAGAAGGAGAGAAAATAATTTTGGGAAAGCCCTCGTTAGCTGAATAATCGATGAAGAAAAACTTAATTTTCAAATTAAAGAATCCTATTGGGATTGTGAAGTCTACATCGTGAGGCAAAACTGAGGGAAATTAGAGTTATTTATTTATCTCCATTTTAGATTCTTGATGTATAAGATTGCAAGAATTAAATATCTTACATGTAACTGATATAAAAAAAAATAAAAAATAAAATATCTTACATGTAACGAAACGTCTTAGTTTGTAACTCAAAAATCTATAAATGGAAGCACTTCAAGGTAGGTGCACCTTTCTATCTATCATTTAGTTCTTCCAAAGCATTTGTGTTTCCTAAACATGAATGTTTTTACATTCTTTTTCTCAGCCTTATGCTTTTGTATCCTCACTGAAGCCACCAAAAGCCCAAGAGGTTTCAGCATTGATCTGATTCACCATGACTCACCACAGTCACCATTTTACAACCCTTCAATGACCCCATATGAACTCATAAAAAATGCTGCCTTGCGTTCCATTTCAAGATCAACTAGAGTTTCCCTCTATTCCAATGAATCCATTATGATTCCAAACAGTGGTGATTACCTAATGAAAATCTATATTGGTACCCCTCCTTTGGAAAGGCTTGCTATAGCAGACACAGCAAGTGATCTTATTTGGGTACAATGTTCCCCTTGTGAGAATTGTTTCCCCCAAGACACCCCATTATTTGAGCCTAACAAGTCTTCCACTTTCAATGTTGTGTCATGTGCATCACAACCTTGCACACTGCTCCCTCAGCTTCAACATGAATGTGGACATTCAGGTCAGTGTTTGTACATTTACCAATATGGTGACAAATCATTCACTGCTGGAGTATTGAGTGTTGAATCCATTAGTCTTGGTGATTCCAATGATGGGAACCAAAATGTGACATTTCCTAAGTCTATTTTTGGATGTGGGGTTTACAATAAGTTCACATTTGAGACCACTAATAAAGCCACAGGACTTGTTGGTCTAGGAGCAGGGCCATTGTCACTAGTTTCACAACTTGGTGATGAAATTGGTCACAAATTCTCATATTGTTTAGTTCCTTTTTCAGCAACCACTAATAGTAAATTAAAATTTGGGAATGAAGCAACAATATCAGGAAATGGGGTTGTTTCCACACCCCTTATATTGAAACCTTCTACACCATCATTTTACTACCTTAATCTTGAAGGCATAACTGTTGGACAAAAAATGGTGCAAACAGGTCAAACTGATGGCAACATAGTCATTGATTCAGGTACAACATTGACATATCTTGAGATGGGTTTTTACAATGAGTTTGTGAGTTCTGTGAAGGAAGTGATTGGTGTTGAGGCAGTGCAAGAAGATCTTATTCCATCACCATTTGACTATTGTTTTAAAGGAGGGGCTAACACTAATTTCCCTGATTTTGTGTTTCATTTTACTGGGGCAGATGTTGCACTGAGTCATACAAACATGTTTCTTAAGGTTGATGAGGATAACATGTTTTGCTTGGCTGTAGTACCAGCCACTGGAATCTACATATTTGGAAATTTGGCGCAGGTTAATTTTCAAGTGGAGTATGATATTGAAGGGAAAAAAGTTTCTTTTGCTCCTACTGATTGTACCAAGAATTAGTACGTAGCTTATATTGTCCTTACTTTTTGTGTTGTTTGTGCTTGTGTTGGAGAAAAAAAAGGGTTGGTTTTATGTGTGCTTTTATTTCTCTGTCTTGGATCTTGAAGGAGAAAAAGGTTTCTTTTGCTTCTACTGATTGTACCAAGAATTAGCTTGTCCCTTTACTGTTTGCTTAATGAAGATTTGAATTGTGCTTGTGTCGGGAAAAAAACACAACAACTAAGTTTTATGTGTGTTTTTGCAATGTTAATCTTATGCAACATAAATTTTTTTTTATTTTCTACTCATATACATTGATACTTGTGTCATTTCTTTTTTTATTTTTTCTTTTCTTTTTTATTGGGCCCCACTTCAAGTTAAGTGTGTAGGAGATAAAAAAAAAATTCTGTCAAATGAGAGTATATTTATCCTTTTCCATATATGTCTTGGAGTTGAGTGATGTACGATAATTACCAATAATTATTGATTCATGTTAACAACAAAATAATAATTGATTTAAGTGAAAACAATTTTAAAAAGAAGTTTTGAATTCGGATGTACATGATAATTATTTTATTCTCTTACTTAGAAGTTAGAAATATTTTTTTAATTTCTTATTCGAAAATGAAGATGTCAGAAAAGTTTCTCTTTTATCATCAATTTTTGTTCCTAAATTATCAGTTTATTCTCTTATATGGGTAAGAGAAAACTTACACGTGGTATCCTTACATGGCATCTTCAAATTTTCAAAATTGACAAAATTAAAATAATAGTGAATAATAAAGTGAATATTACAAAAAATTTAAATAAAGTGAATAACAATTGTGGTATTATCTTTTCATAACGTATAAAATGTACAAAACTAATCATTATAGTAAATTTTGTGGGACCAGCTTATTTTGTTCACATGTCTAAAGCTAGCAATCTAACAAAAATAATTAATTAATTACTGTTACTACATAATCAATAACAGTTAGGTATACATGATGTAGATAAATGCATGAACAAAGGCATTTGATTTAATTAATCACGAAAATTCCCATTTAATTAAAACTATGACTAAATGAAAAAAATCATATTAGTAAGACAAATCCATATAACGCAAGAATAAATCAATATAAAATCTGTTCATGTACTTAAAATAAGTATTTGAGTAAAGTATATTTTGGGCCATCAACAAAAATTATATGGCCCATTTTAATTTCTTAGTCGACTTACGATTCTCTAAAATTCAAAATAAACTCAGTTAGTCGAAATTGTGATCCCTATGAAATTAAGAGAAAATCCACGTTAGTCGAAATCATAGTCCTTCTGAAATTCAAAGAAAACTCGCGTTAATCACTCAAAAGAACTAACACGAGTTCCTTTTAAATTTAAGAGGACCATGAATCGACTTTTTTTTTTTAAGAAATTAAATTGAGCCCGCGATATTTGTTGAGGACTCAAAAATACTTTATTCTAAATATTTTAATTATTAAGTAAAATTACATGTAAGAAATACTTACCGAAGAGAATTGAATGGAAAATGTAATAGATTTTCAATTATCAAAAAGACAAAAACAACACTTTTTATAGCACTCCCGTAAAAGAATTCTCATAATTTTAATGTTTATAATTTGATTGCACAATTATCTCGAACTTGATTGTTTAAATAACATTACAGACTACAGTCTTGAATATTTACTAATTGCTAATTAATTAGTCCTACCAAGAAATGATATTTGGAACTTCAATCCTTTATTACCTTAGTCTTCAAGCAATCTCCATTGGCAAGGAGAAGGTTCAACAGAAGAGGTGTACAACATCTTTGGCAACATGGCACAAATAAACTTTAAGGCAGAGTATGATCCTCAACAGAAAAAGGTTTCTTTTGCACAATGGATGTGAAAGCCTCTATATTTGGCATTTTCAACTTAAGGGTATACGTTTCATGTGATGGTGATTTATCATATATATGATGTTATTATTTATGATTTTTAGTCCTAGTCTTTGCTCAAGTATAATACCCCTAATTTGATTAATTAGTAAATTATATGTAGTTAAGTAATTAAGCTTGTATTAGTGGGTTGAATTAGATAAAATATCTAATTAAATAAATTAAGAGCACTTTTGAGGTAAAAAGTGCAGTCAGTGAAAATTATAGGGTAAAAATGTGTGTAGGCAAAAGTACCCAAAATATAAAAATAAAGTTAAAAATATTTCAGACCTTTGGGTAGAGTTTGATAGTGAATGGAGGTGAAAAGATAGATAAGCTTATACCCGATTGAAATTACTCAACCTAAGTTAAGTGTTAAAAACACAAAAACTCCCTCATTCTTCTTCTTCTTCGTCGACCATTGAGAGAAAAGAGAGGGAGAGACCATTTTGAGGAGAAAACCCTAACTTCCTCATTCCTCCACCAAATCCATATGTTCCAAAGTGAAAAATGTAGAGAATCCTTCCCTCATTGCAAATCCTAGCTTGGATTTGAATAGGAAGACTTGTGGAGAGAGATCTCTCCCTCCGAATATTTTGACCCCTTTGAAGATTTGAGGAGTTTGAGGGCATTTCCATCCATTGGAGCTTAGGAGACCCCTATTTCTTGGTTGTGTGACCTATTGTGGTAAGTTTCTACTTCTCCAACCTTGTGGTCATGGAGTTTTCTAGAGGTTGAAGACAATGAATAATGTTTTTATGGGTTTTATGAGTTTGAGTAAGATTGAGGCTAAATTCCTTTGGAAATGTTGTTATGAATGATAAATAAACGGTAGAAATGAGTTTAAATTGTTATTTTAGTATGCTTTGATATTTGGAGAAATTATGCTTGAAATTAAGGATGTTCTTGAATAGTAAGCCATTGTTTGATTGTAGATTTGATTGTGATCCTTGTATTGATAGGATTGAGGCAAGAGAACCAAGTGAAGTGACCAACCCTTGTGGTTGTGTTCAATTGGGGAAAGCAAAGCTTTGGGGAAATTTCAAGTGCAAGGTAAACCTTTGGACCTTGGGGTTGATCCCCTTGAATGTTCCACCATACTCCGTTGAGGAGGAATGGTTTATGAGGTGTGATATAGAATGATGATAGTAATTGTATGCTCATGCATTGATTCATACATTGATGAATGTTATGATTGCTTAATGATTATTGATTGGTAAAGAGTAATTGAGGAATGGTTGATAGATGTAAAATAATGAATGAGGTAATGGTTGAGGATTCAGATTGAGGTTATGTTGATAGTTGAGAGATGAGGTAGTGACTGATACATGCGAAAGGATTGAATAGTCCTTGGATCAATCCAATGAATATACCTAGTAAGATAGATGTAGGAGCTTCCCTTGGAAACAGCCCTATGTGGATCTCCATGTGGTCAAAGCCTAAGAGAAACAACCCTATACTACAAGAAAAAAATCTTAATATTGACGAAATTTTGTGAAATTTCGTCACAAATTCTTACGTCGCAAGTAAATTTCGTCACAAATTCCTGTGTCACAAGTTTATTTGTGACGAAATTTGATTATTTGTGTCAAAAATTGTCATTTGTGACAAAATTTATGACGAAATTTTTTGTCACAAATAAACTTTTTCCTTGTAGCGGATCTCTCTTGGAGGTTCCTAGATTGAGGTTAGGGACTTTCCTTGGAAATAGCCCTATGTGGATCTCCATGTGGTAAGAGCCTAAGAAAAATAGCCATTGAGGAACTCTCTTGGAAGCCCCTAGTGTGAGATTTTGCACTTCCCCTGGAAACTGCCCTATGTGGATCTCCTTGTGGTGAGCATCTAAGAGAAACAACCCTTTGAGGATCTCTCTTGGAAGTCCATGTGAAGTGTATGGATTAGAATGTGTTAAGCTGTTAAGATTATATGTACACCGAAAGTGAACCTTAGGGTGGAGTTATCTCCAAGGACCCCTGGTTTACTGTGATATATTCGTATATCTCACCCCGTGTTGTGGGGCATCATTTCAGGTACTGATAGAGGTGAGGCTGAACAAGGCAAGAAGCATAGGTAGATTGTACCTGATATATGACATTTTGAGATTCCTTGCATGTAGAAAACCTTATGCAATAAATATTTTGAAGCATTAGTTGTATATGAATGCATGTAGGACTTAGAAGTTGATCATTGATGTTGTTTAGCCATTCTGCTCCTATTTTGGGACTTTGATCACTTGTTATTTCTAAGTCTTTGATATGTAATCACTTTGAACAACAATTATGTAATGGTATATTTGAATATGGATGTAATATGAATCATATTTTTATCCTTTAGATTGTAAAAGGATTGTTTAAGGTAGATGATGGAATGTTGAATCATATTTTATCCCTTGGGATTGTATAATGAATTACGAAAATGATGCAACTATTGAAGCATTATATGATATAAGATTGTCAATCAGGTGTTATGGAGAGTGGGAAGTAATTCCCCAAAGAAAATAGGTGAAAACAAGGGAAGACATGTGTTGCCCAGTTGGAGAGCGTTAAAACCCTCAAATGAGCGTTAAAACGCGCTCACTCCGAAGGAAAAAGGGTAAGTCCCCTATTGGAGAGCGTTACAACGCGCTATAGGACGTTACAACGCGCTATAGTGTTATTTCCTTCGGGTTCCGAGCATTTTAACGCGCTATGTAGCGTTGAAACGCGCAAAAAATGCAAAGAATACCTGTGGTGGGCATTAAAACGCTCTATAGGGCGTTACAACGCGCTATAGTGTTATTTTCTTCGAGTCCCGAGCGTTTTAACGCGCTATTGAGCGTTGTAGCGCGCTACCAGAATGAAAAATGGGTTCGATGAGGGCTTCGTAACGCTCTGGAGAGCGTTAACACGCGCTACCCGAAATCAACATAGACACGGTTTAGTAAAAACTGAATAACTTGAGCTACAGTGTTCCAAATTGAGCGCGGTTTGAACACATGTGAAGATAACGAAGAGATCTATAACATAGTAGGAGATAAGAACTATAAAAGAAGTACATAATTTATGAGTAATAAAAGAAATGAAGATATTGGTTAATGAATTGAATAAAATGAGTTTTAAGCCTTGTTGGTCCAAAAGGACTACTTGGCACGCTGTGATGGCAAAGTATGGTTTAATAAAATAAGAATATGATATTAAGCTTAGTTTTATTTATTCCACAACTTCATTCGGTTATAGTCACGAAATTGGTTATTATAAATTCAATTTTTTCAAATGAAGGATAAGCAGAGTTTTTAATTGAAAAAATTCAAAAATTTGGTTATTATAAATTCGATTTTTTCAAATGAAGGATAAGTAGAGTTTTTAATTGAAAAAATTACAAAAGAAAAATTTATCTGAGTTTTTAATTGAACCAATGTGATTGTAACTGCGCTTAATATCATAAAGCAATGTTAACATTTTCGAGTGAACAACGGGGTGTTACATCAAGCATGATATATTCCAGATGGTGGAGTCTCCGCTACTGAAACAAGATTCCTTTTAGCTCTACAACATAAGGCTCTAGAGGCTATGACATACTTCGATATGGTGAATGTGAATACCATATTTTATCCTCCTTTTTCTTTTATTAATTTAATTAGGGAAAAATGTGTTATTTTAAATGGCACATTTTATGTCCTTTCACTCTTATAAAGAGGTGGGATGAGATCCACACCTTTAAAACTTTTCTACCCATTCTCTCTCCCATAATTTATCTCTTTCTCTCACTTAATATGATATAATTTTGTATCCTTTAAAATAATACACATTTTTCCATTTGCTACTTGTCTTTATATATGATGATGGCACAATGTGGTATTAAATTCACATGGTCTACACAAATTCTATAAATTAAGTTAATAAATATATATTACATTGTCATTTTTCATTAAAAATTGCATCAAACAAGAAAATTTTCTTTTACATTTTTGAACAAAAAATTACAAATAAAATTTTCCTTGAACAATAATTTATTGTTAAAAAATTAATGGAATTTACTAAATTTTGATGGTGGTGATCATTTTACAAGAAGAAAAAAATCTTCTTATATAAGGATGAAATATTTTCTCTTTAAACAAATATTTTACGTTAAAACTATTTATGGGTAAGTTATTTATTAATTTATTGTATAAATTATATTATAAAAAATCCGTTTTCATCAATAATTATTAATTCAAATGATAAGAATTTTACTTAAATGAAAAATTCGAGTACGAGCCCCCGGAATGAAATTAAATACTACTTCGTCATAAGGGTAAGTGTGGGCAAAAATATTAAAATAATGCTTTTTAATTAAATAATTATGCATTTATTGCAGATTTGGGAATAATTACGGATCTACTGCACAATGTGATGCCCGTTTTGGGCGTCACATGTGCGGCCTATATATACCCCTTTTTACCATTTCACTTCTCACTATCTCACCTCTCTCTAACCACAGTTTGTGCTCCCGACCGAATGCGAAAATTTTTGTAGCGAAGCTCTGCCAACTTAAGTAAGTTCATAATACCTGCTATGTATACGTTTAAATTACAGTGCTACCTTGATAACATGTTAGGATTTATCGTATATTAGAGACTTAGAACATTAGGATAGTCACTTAGAAATTTTGTACCATGCTATGAATGTTGTAATGATATAGTAATTTTTTTGTTACGTAGTTATGATTATTAATACATATTTATGATGTTATTTTGTGATAGTGATTTAGAAAATAGTGACAGTGACTTCGTAAATTTTGTATGATATTATTAATGCGGGAGTGCATTGATGATTTTGTAGTTAGTTAGGTGTGATGATTAGTACATATTTATGGAGTTATTAGTGACTTACGGTTAAGTATTATGTCAGTATGATTTAAGTTGTGTCCGATGTTTGATTATTATTTAATTACAAATAAATGATTGTAGTACGTATTAATAAAATTTAATTAATTTCGATTCTAGTAAGATCGTAGGGTTTATGCTTAATATTTTTGATATGAAATTAGGGCATTGCTTAATTAAGTTGTACATAAAATGTGTTGTTACATGTGATTAATTTCATTGCTGTTTTATATTATATAGTTTAGGGTCATGGCTTATTCATCATCATCTTCGGGTTCTGCATCGGATGCAGAGCCTACCGATCCTAGCATGTACATCATACCGGGGCCTTATAGATGGGACATCCTTCGTAAGAGGACGCAGCGTGCCTATATTTCACAACGAGTGTGGAATACAGAGCATGTGAGGAGGCTGAAGACCAGGCGTGGGAAACCACCAGGGGGGCCACCTACTGGGGCTATTCCAGAGGTGGTCACAGACTACCTCACACAGGCTGCATTTATCCATGTTGCCCGGATGCGACATATGCAGGTATGCAATTTACGGAGTTTTGTATTTATGTAATTATTCAATACCATTCGTTAACACGTGATAATTGTATAATTTTTTTTCAGATCGATGCCCCATTAATTAGTGCTCTGGTTGAGAGGTGGAGACCAGAGACCCATACTTTCCACATGACGCAAGGTCAGATGACTATCACCTTATGGATGCCAGTATGCTTTATTAAACTCATTCGATTTTTCTAATGAGTTGTCATGTATAGTAATTGTATAATTGCTTGAACCAAGATTGATCATGTATGTTTCTGATGACAGGTTTAATTCAGTTGCAAAGTTTAAACCTCATGAGGTTGTCCATTATCGGGCAACCATGGATACACTATGTAGAGATGAGGTAAGGTTGTGGATACTTAGTATGTTGTTATTTCATCATGCATGTTTTTTTTTATGACCATATATTATTTTTCACTTTGTGTGTAGGTGGTGTGGCAACATATATCGATTATCAGTGGCCGGGCGTGACTCCACACCAGCAGTACCTTTGGCTTGCTGTCACACCCCTGATTTACTTCCACACTGTAGAGGCATGTCAACCGGATAGGTGCATGCGGTAGTTTGGTCTGGATCATCCCATCCCGGATGTGAGCAAGAAGTTGAGAGGGATCCATGATCATACTCTGCTGGGGAAGGTTGACGAGAACTGGAGGCGTAAGCTTCGTCCTTGGATTGAAAGATGGCAGGTCAGGGAGCAGCATATCGTTCTTCCCCCTCCATTACTAGGGTTGATGTCACCTAACCATGCGTACATGGAGTGGTACAGAGCGAGGGGAAAAAGATACATTTCTCGGAGGGCAACAAAGATTGGACGAATGGTGAGTTTATGATAGATTTTAGCAAACATACATATTTTACATTTGACGTTGCTAACACATTTTTATTTACAGATTGACGGTCTAGAGATGCTGTATCATGCAACGACTATGGAGGAGTTTCCTCGCTTCGGCTTAGACTATAACATAGAAAAGGTCACAAACTCGATAACATAGAACGAATTTAATTACACAACAGTATGTAAACGTTGACATGTCATTGAAAATAAATACGTACCTAGAACGAGATCCGCAATAACGTCCGCATCGAGCTATCTATGTCCCTGGGAAATGTGTTCATTCAAACAATTGTGATCTCCACCCCATCTTGTAATCTTCCATTTTTCACCAAACACTGGTTTGATCGCCCTAATGTGCCACGAGCAACCTTTATCATACGCACAACATTTCATGGATAACTTTGCAGGCGTGCTCTCAACTACAATTGCTTCTTGATGCTCCATAATCAGGTTGTGCTTAAGTGCCATTTGGACATCTTTTTTTGTTGCAAATTCTTGGTTCACACATAACTTGTCACCCAGTTGCCACAGACCTTGTATTGAACCCGATCTTGAAACCGTACCATCAGTGCATGATTCTTGTTCACTCCGATAACTCCAATCAATGTACGCATAATGCAGAATTCCTTGCCAAAAAGGAATAACAGCTTCATCACCTGCATCTAATAATTAAAAAAAATTAATACAAACTTCCTAAATCAGGTATTAAATCAGGTATATACAAATTATATCAATTACTTTGATGATGATTACCTAATAGGGCAGACACAACGTCATGCAATTGCGGCATTTGCGCGACCACTGGTTCATGGTAGACTGCGATTTGAGACGCACCCATCTCACCACCTTCGTCTCCATCTGAAGCACTAGCATCCTCCGCCAGAAGACGTTCTTCCATTGCGATGTTTTCATCATCATCGTCGTCGTCTTCGTCGTGCATTTCCCAAGTCGGATCATTTTCATCTCCCTCAGAAATGTTACCAACTTGAGACGCATGAGCGACAAACGTTGATGGAAGACAGGGATAATTTAAATCAACTGACCTCACTGGTAATGGAACATTATCCGTTGCGGCGATGTCGACATACAACTCCAAAAAATCTGTCCGTGACTGGTTGAAAAATTCTTCCATTGTCATCTCCATGTCTTCATCGTCAACCACTTGCAAACTAATGTATTTATCACATTGCCATAACCTTGTTGTGATCTGAGTAATATATTGGTTGCCTTGAAGACTTAACTTCTGCCGAATTCTCTGATGCAGTTCGCCAATGGTTGCGTTGCGTTGGATACGTGTCGGCCTTTTTTCACCTTCAAACATGACACATCGTCGACCTTCTACCTTCCTACCATTGTAATATAACACAACACGAACAAAATTAGGATTTGAACTCATTCTTAAATAGAATAAGAAATAAAATTCAAATACTAAATTAAAGATGAAGGATTATGTTGTTAGGAATTTTGGTAGAGAAGAGATATGAAGAGTGAGAGAAGAGGTGTGAAGAGTTGTAAGAGTGGTGGGAGAATATATAGGGCGCACATGAGACGCCCGTTTTGGGCCTCACATGTGACGCCCCATTGGGGCGTCTTCCCTTAGGGTGAGATTACGCCCAAAACGGCATCACATTGTGCAGTAGATCCGTAATTATTCTCAAATCTGCAATAAATACGTAATTATTTAATTAAAAAGCATTATTTTAATTTTTTTGCCGTAAGTGTTTCATCCATGATTTTAAAAATTCAATAAAAATTATCTACTAAAAAAAAATTCACTGAAAATTTCCTCTCAAATTGGGGATAAAGAAAGAAAAATTTTCTTTTAAATTGTAAACATTTGAAATTACATATATGTCCCATATTTCTATTACAAGAGTGAGAAAATAAAAAATATTAAAATTTCAATATCATAATCCACTCTATTTTAACCTTAAACAAGGGATAGGTAATTTTCATCTTTCTTTTTTACAGAATATTTTTCATATTATAAGAGATAAAATTATCTCTTATATAGAGATATAAAAATATGTAAAACCTGTATATAATCATATGAAAAATATATATATATATATATGAAAAAAATAATTTGATATATATATATATATATATATATATATGAAAAAAATAATTTTAACAGTAGATAATTTTATTTACTGTTACATCATATATTAAACCCTTCTTTTTCACTTAAACAATCAAACTGGGAAAAATTAAAATTGAAAAACAAAAAAATTGTCCCCATTTATTTTCATCTTTCAAAGATAACAGTAAGAGTTAAGACAGTTTCTGTTGGTTGTATTCATTTGACAAGGGAAAAATTAAGGGTCAGAAGCTGATGTTGTCGCTGAGGTTTTGTTTCTCTTCTTTCGTAACTCACAATTCTTTTACATGTTCTTCACGGAGACTCTTATTGTTGGTTCCTTCTCAAAGACACACCCTGTGCAACAGCTCCAGAAATCTCTATTGCTGCTGTGTGAAACCCATTGAGCAAAATGGGTTTTCTTCTGTTGCCAATAACCTTCAATCTTCTTCTTCTTCCTCCTTCCCCAAAGATTCTCCCTTATCAGGTACCCATTTCCCTTATCTATCACTGAAATGAAACCAAATGCATAATCTTCTACAAATGTCCTTGCCATGTTTTTCAGGACTGGAAGATGCTTTGGTGAGCTATCTCTTGGGGAAGAAGAAGGCAACGGAAGTTGCTCACATGTATTTTTACTCAGTGAACTGGTTTCTCATATTGTATCTTGAAATGCTTCTGTTTTGAAATTTCTGCTTGCATTTCTGTTTTTCAGGTTAGTAATTAGGGGATAAACCAGTTGTTGTTGTTCAGGAATGTAAAGATATATAAAACCATTGATGTAGTTTCACTCAATAGTTTAAGTTTTAGGGTTGAATTGGTTCTTTACATGGTATCAGAGCCTCGATGTACCGGCTTCGATCCTCACCACCCCCACTTTCTTTCTAGTGAAATTTCTTTCTTTGCACAAGTAGGTGGGTCTTTGTATTGTCCACCCTTCAAGCCCAGTAGACTTTCGTGTGAAGGGGCGTGTAGAGATATTTAAAACCATTGATGTAGCCTCACTCAATAGCTTAAGCTTTTGGGTTGAATTGGTTTTGGGTTGAATTGGTTCTTTACAAGGAATTAGGTTCTTAAACCTCACTGGCTGAATGTTTTGCTTATTGATTCTCTACAAAAATGCACTAATGTTGCCTTTAAGTATTCAATTTTGTGTTGTTGTTGTTTCTTCTAGTAAAGGGGTAGTTAAAGTCTCAAACTTTTGTACGCGCTGTCCATTTAGCTCTATTGTAGTCTCATAAGTAATTATATAGATCACACACACACATATAGATAGGGTCAGGATCGTTTTATACGGGTGTAAATTACACTCTTAATTTTGGCGGTTGATCCTATTTGTATCTAATCGCTCTAATTCATTAGATATGTGAGCCATTGGATGCAAGCAAATCAAAGGCCAAGATTTGGTGTAAGACTTCTTATTCTTACACCTATGTAAGAATAACATGCTCCATATATATATATATATATATAACTTAAGATATAGATATGCAGATATTTTATGAGAATATGATTCTAGAAAATTACGTTGTACTATTGATTATTTATGTTAGAGTTGCACTTGGCATTAATCTCATGCTGCATTTCTATCACAGAATGCTGAGCAATTTAATTTTTTGAGTACTTGTAATCATTTGTTGCAAGATTCTCTTGTTATATCTTTAGAGGCTTTCTGTTATAATATGTCAGCTGCCATGCTTATAAAGGAGCTTGAGTTGAGTTAAAAGTGAATGTATTCCAAGTTTGTTACAGAGCTCTATTTGTCATGCCTGCTGTTTATAACTCTGATTTATATTGTGTCACTTCTACTAGTTATTGTTCACATATTTTGTCCTTGATATGAGCTATATTTCTTGTTCCTACCAGGGTATGGAACCATGTTCTCAAGAAAGGAGACACAGTCATTGATGCCACTTGTGGCAATGGTTTTGACACCTTAGCAATGCTCAATTTGGTTGCTGATGATTCTCATAATGGTTGTGTATATGCATTGGACATTCAGAAAGATGCTTTGGACAAGACTTCAATCTTGCTGGAAGAATCACTTGATTCAAATGAGGTGAGGACTATAAATGAGTAAAGAGTTTGAACTTTGAATTGGTGAAGAATATTATATATGGTTGTCTATGTTATATAGCCACAGACAAATATATTCAGATAATGGTCGATCTTAACATAAATGATTGAGTCTTAATTTTACTATATCTTTTTCAGTAGTGTGTATTAGCACTTGAATTTTAATTTTGGTGTGGTTAGTCTGACAAAAATTAAGAGCGTTTATGTGACCAACAATTATTTCAAAATTTGTGCAGAAAGAACTTGTCAAGATCTTCAATCTCTGCCATAGTAAAATGGAGGAAGTTGTTCCAAGGACTGCCTCGGTTAGGTACCCCACTTTCCCTTCACTTACATCATTCCTCTGTTCCTATTTCGTGTTTAAAAGCTGATGGTAATAAATAACTGGTATAGTTTAATTTAATTGTACTCACTGAAATCTTTTACAGTCTTCTATTAATCTCTCTCTCTCTCTCTCTCTCTCCTTTTTTTTTTTCAAAAAAAAATGCTACAATTTCAGCCTTAATTCCCACTTGGTCTCATCTGCATGAAAGGCCCATATATAAATTTTCACATCATGACATTCTACATGCATGGTCAGGCTTTAAAGGCTGCTTATAGATTTGGGGTTGGTAAACTTACATTTGATTAGGTCTTTATGAAGCTATGTCAAGCAATGAGCTTCATCTATGCAAAGTTGTCAACAGTTTCTTTGCAAATGTTAGAAATTATTTAAGGTACCATACTATTTTAAATAAAATCTTATCTATAATTTTTCAGCAATAACTATTATGATCTCACTCGATCAGGTATTTTCTCATACCCAACCCAACTAATGTACTTTTGTTGCTTTTAGTATTCCAAGCTTCAGCATTGAAGGATAGAGAAAAATAAAATGAAATAAATGGAGATACATTTATTTTCATTCACTGATGAAAGTCTCACTAATTGAAAGAAAAAAAGTAAAATTAAGTTTACGGCCGGAAAAGATTTGCGGAGATGGCTATACTAAATATTGTTGAGAAGTAGCTCTGCCAACAATGACTTTCTAATCTTGATGGGGGAGAGTTGGGACAGAGGAAGTGATGAATGGTTTTAGAAGGTAAAAATCAAAAGGAAAGGCATGTGATGTGACTCTTTCTATTGGAGAACATCAGTGAGCATATGTCTAAATGATGGAACTAAATAGGCTTTATATTATTATTGACTATTGATTGATGGGGCAGGTTATATTTACAAACTTTTTTGTTTATAAACTCTTACAAACTACACTATATTCTCCCGGGAGAATACAAACTTTTACAAACTACACTATGTTCTCCTGGGAGAAGACAGTGTAAATTGTAAAAAAATTCAAAAAAGTTTGTAAACGGATCCTGTCCCTTGATTGATTGTTTCATTGTTATTGGCTCCATGGATTGCAAGGACCTTGCAAGATACCAAAACATTCTTAAAAGAATAAGCTAGCATAAGATTTTTTAAGTTATATTAATTTCTTTTATGTTTCCGTGAAATATGAAAGAAACTATTGGCTGTATGTTTTTGAATTCTTGATTGCGAAGCTGGAAAAGAGTAATTTTGGATAGTTATGTTGATCCCAAAGATTATTATCTGTTGTAATCTTGAATATTGATTCCATTTATGTATTTATTGTTATAAAAACACATATCACTATTGATGCAATTTCTTGAATTTTTAAGGCTGGGATCTATTTTAATGTGCTGCATACTTCTAGGCTTGTTGCATTCAACTTAGGTTATCTTCCAGGGGGTGACAAAGAAATAATAACAAGATCAGAAACAACATTACTGGCATTGGAAGCTGCAAAGAGAATACTAATACCAGGAGGACTTATCAGCATAGTGGTTTATGTGGGGCACCCTGGTGGACGGTGATATTTCTGACTTTCTAGCTTGTGTCAATAATATACATCTTTGTATTGCCAAATATTCTAATTTTCCATCAATGTTTTGAATTATACATGACTTTTTGAAGTGATGCCTTAAGCACATCAACATGGATTTATTTTTGCATGATTTATATGATCATTATACTTTCTTGAAAAAAGTATAGTTTTCATGAACATTTCAGTTTTAACAATGTATTTGTAGGACATGGAGGGTTATTCCCAAAGGAATAAACATGAGTCCAGGGGTTAGTTAATTAGTTATAGTGGCTATACATTAGGAATCCAGAGGTTAGTTAGTTACATATTTGGTTAGGCTGGAACTATAGTTTGTTAACTAAGATTTCTTAATGAAACTCTCTCTCCATAACTGAATTCTTCTCCTCCTTATCTTAAAATGGAGGAATTTCTTATAAATAATTCTCATTTTTAACATGGACTTGCATGTTAATGATGATATGCTTTTAGAGCCAATAATGTTTTATCTTTTTGTCCAGGGAAGAATTGGAGGCTGTTGAAACTTTTGCTGCTAGATTGTGTGTTGAGAATTGGATATGTTGCAAGCTCCAAATGTTAAACCGGCCATGTGCTCCAATACCAATTTTCTTATTCCGAAGATAATGTAAACTACCTTGTTACAACACAATGTTAATGTTTCGCATACCTATAAAATAGATTCTATTCATTTTTGTCAATTTTTTTCAACCAAAATGATTCTTACAACCTCTCTCTATTGGAACCTTTTAAGGGTCATGTGGAATTCAACTTACTTAAGACCAACGTTGATGTGATTTTTATCCAAATCCCTGTTGTGAAACATTGTTTCTCTAGTAAGATTTGAGACTCCTAAATATTTGGAAAAATGTTGTGTACACATACTATACCACTTAACTAACTTGTTTATTTGTACTGTATATATTATATAATGGTGTTATCTTTTAGAGTTACGTAAATTATATTTCAAATTGTACGTGTTACTTTCTTCATTTTCCCATTATAAACTGATGGATAGGAAGTCCTACTCTTTTTTTGACAAAATAAATAATAGTTATACATCACATCAATAAGGAGCTATTTAGATTAGTTATATGTAATTTACGAGAAACTGTCGTATAGATTGGAGTGTTTTTCTCTTTGCTTATTGCCATTCCTGCCTTTTTTATTATTAGAAAAAAATTACAAATTTTTAGAAAAATTTAGAATGATTTATGAGAGAGAAAGAGAGAGATTTAAGGAAACATGAGGACATGGTCAACATAAGAGAGACTTTCGGAACAAGTTATTAAAAAATAAAAAAATAAAAAATTAATGAGTTAGTTATGTAACTGCTTCGCATGGAACTTTCAAGTGGGGGTTTATTTTTTTCTTTTTGGTGAATATTCCCCATTTTTTTTTTTTTTTGGTAGAAGAATATTCCCCATTTTTACTTTATTCTTTTCATTACATAAAATTTTTGTGCTACTTTCTTTTCGATTTCTTTTATGTTATTCCGTAAATATTTCCATCTTCTCGTGAGACTTGGATTCAATTTATAGTTACATTTTGCATGAATGGAGAACCATTTTTTTTGTTTCTTGAATTTCTTTTAATCAAATGGTTAAATCTTCCCATGATCCTTCAACGTAGCAAACAATATATTTTCAATTTAACTCCATTGGAATTAATCACATTCTTGCACCAAAAACCCATAACACGTGAATCATATGCAGGAATAAATTCCTTTGCAGTTCTACAATTCCCATTAAATAAACATTACAATCTGAGTAAATTGTACCTATTACTTTCTTCATTATTTCAATGACTTTTTTACAAATAAGTTAGTTACCTTCAAAATTTGGCCATAAATGTAACCAAAAACTTTCGTGGATATGAACACTCAGTTCTACGGTACAAAGAAAGCAAAACCAAAAAAAGAAAAAAGAAGTTTATATTATAGGGGCAGGATATTCTTATACCGGTGTAAGAGTTAGAAGTCTTACACTTAATTTTGATCATTGATCCACTTGTATCCAATGGCTCACATTACTATAAAATTTGAGCCCTTAGATATAATTAAGATTAACAAATAAGATTAAGAGTATAACTTACATTAGTATAAATTGATCGTGACCCTTGCGTTGAAAAGTTTTAACTAAGCCAAGTCAACTTCAAACAAAACTGTCTTGCCGTATAATTTGTATGATTACATAAACAAAACTTCATATATTTTATGATTACAAAATTTGTATTCATGACATAAACTAAAGCCACGTACCCAAGTAAACAAAAAATTTAAAATCTTAAAGCAGTATAATTAAGAAGCAAAACACAACCCCTATAAAAGTGTCACAAAAGACTTCCAACCTCTTTATTTTATTTTATTTTGGTTCATTTTCTGTCTCTTAAGAAGAAGAAGAAAATCTTCCGATTAATTAATAGTCCAGTGACTCAAGTGAGAGGGAAAAAAGAAAAAAAGAAAAAGAAAAATCCACATTCTGTGTAACTGCCTACAACCTCCCCTAAATTATCTGAACCCACAAACTAGCATGAGGCAACGAGGATAAAGTCAGTTTATGTATTTTTTCATAGCTGTTTTGTTTTTTCTCAATAAAAAGTCTTCCAAAGTATTTTGCTTCTCTCACTCTCAAATCTACAAAAACAACAACAACATATCTTCAGCTTCTTCTTGCACACTCTCTTTATCTCTCTCAGGTCTCTAAGATATTCTATTACATGCCATTGTTTCTTATCTGCATGCATCTATGCACTTAAGCTTTAAGCATTGAACTATATAGGCATGCGTGTATAGAATAGTAATGTATGATACTATATATGTTATGTTGGTTCGGTTTCCACTAAATTCAACTTCTTTTTCTTGTTGCAGGTTCTGTTTTTGCTATACCATAATGGCACTCGGCACTTACTTCAACTGGGACACTCTTCAAACTCCAAACTCAGAAATCAACACCTTCCATGAACCAACACCAGAACTAGCACTAGATAACTACTACAATAACCATAACCACAACATCTTTAACTACTCAGATGAAAGCCTCTTCCTTTCAAATACCCTTTTTGATCCTTATTTTGATCCAACCCTTTTTTCTATACCAGAGTTTTACCCTCCTCAACAACTCCTTTCTTGTCCTTCTTCTTATGACCCTTTCATTTCACTCACTGAAGATTACAACTTTCCATGTCCAAAACGCCAAAAGTGCTTGCATGAGGAACAAGAGCTTGTTGACCCTTCATCGCAAGAGCTTATTATACCATCCAATTTCTTTGTGCCTAATTATCCTTGTTCCTTGCAAGAAGAGGAACTGCAAGAACTCTTCTATGCAGTGCCAGAGTTTAAGGTTCCAGAACTTCCACAAGGTACTACTTGTGTGGGAAGTGCTGATTTTCAGTGTGAGAAGAAAACTAATGAGAGAACCATCTCTGCACAGAGCATAGCTGCAAGAGAAAGGAGGAGAAAGATCACTGAGAAAACCCAAGAGCTTGGAAAATTGGTTCCTGGTGGACCTAAGATGAACACTGCTGAGATGTTGCATGCAGCTGCAAAGTATGTCAAGTACCTTCAAGCACAAGTTGGAATGCTTGAACTTATGAAGACACTCAATGTAACTGTTTCTTACCACTTTCTTAATCATCATAGCTAGTAAATAATTAATAATGTTTATTTTCATGTTTTTGTTTTTTTCCTTTGAATGTTTTTATTTTATTTTTTAAAATGTGATGCTACTTGAATGTGGTTTAACTAGTACTCAAATGTGTTTGCTCATTGTCCATTTGAGGTCATTTGTGTGAAGACATTACTAGAATTAATTAGATTATGTTGTTTTGTGTTTGCTCATTACTATGTGTCCTCATGAATACGAAAATTGAAATTGCTATTTGCATAGTTGGTTAGTTATATGTAATTTATGACCGTATGTTGTATGCTTGTATGAATTTTGAGTCTTTCTCTTTGCTCAAACACATAGATTGCTATTCCTGCTTCTTTTTTTTAATTCTAGAAAAAATGTAAATTGTTTGTGTGAGAGAGAGATTGAAGGAAACAGTTATAAGATAACGGTTATCATATCAGATAATTTCGGAACAACGATTATATATTAAAAAAAAAAAAAAAAAGCAGTGTATGGACGTGGATTTTTTTGGGAATAGTCCTTGCTTTTAGTTTCTTTCTTTTTTTGGATTATAAAATTAGTTTCTATATTATATTAGGCAGCATTTGGGAGAATAAAAAATGGTCACATTGCCAACCATAGAATGAAGTTGGTAAGTGTAACTAGAAATAATCAAATTAATGCTTTGAATTTTCCTTCTTAATTTGTTAGTTTTTATTTTGATAATTGTTGCAGGAAGATAAGAAGGGTCCTCCAAGTGAAGAGCTACACACAATGGTTGTTTCTCCATTTGTTCAAGAGAAGCTGTATTCAGAGGAAATGTGCTTTGTTCCCAAAGAGTTAGTGACCACATTGACAAATCATAATGATGTTCAATCAAGACCTTCCATCCTTAAAGATCTTAAACAGTTGATTGAGACAGACATTGAGAAGAAACCAAAGCAAGAATAAATATTTATAATGTCCTCATGAGCTGTTGTTGTCTGCACAGTTTCCTTGTACTACTTGCTCTTGGTTTTTCTTATTTTTTTTATTTTTTTGTTGATGTAATTCCGTAAATATTGCTTTCTTCTTGTGAGCCTTTCATTTTGCACGAACGAAGAACTAATTTTTCTTGTTTCTTGATCCTTTCATTACCTAGCAAATAATAATAATAATAATAACAACAACAACATTATACTTAACTAATAATATATTACAATTTATTTTTCATCTTTTTTATATCATAAACCAAACCAGGGACAGGATATACTTACCACCAAAAATTTTTATCACATTTACAATCACATTTACAACCAACATAATCACCGTTGATTTCTATCAATCTAACAGTTATAATTTATTGAGAATTAATAATTAATTATTAAATGCAACTAATAATTTTCAATAAATTATAACTGTTAAATTGACGAAAAGCAATGGTGATTAGGTTAGTTGTAAAAGTAGTAAACTTTTTTGGTGATAAGTATATCCTTTCCCCATAAACATAAACCATACGTACAAGCTTGTGTAGTAGATAAAAAGAATGCCAAACCAAAAATAGGAAGAACAAAGAAATTATGTTACATATTGAAAAAATTTCACTGAGGCATGTTAACTACATGCAAATCTATCTTACCCTTATTATTTAAGGTCTTAAAGAATAAGTGCAGGAGTGCAGTCTAATGTTAGATTTGCCTTTTATGATTACTAAATTTTTATGCATGACACAAAATGAAAACCACTACCTCATGTTAGTACCCAAGAAATTCCACTTCTATCTTGTATTATTGAACAATCCTACCATTATTTTTCTAAGCTCCATATGACAGGATTTAATGTTATTAATATTTGACATAGAACACAATAGCAATTCAATCACAATTAAACCAAAACAAGAAAAAGTAATGAAGCAGAGAAGACTCAGTTGTACTCAAAATGTTATACAACTAGACACAGCCCCTTCTCTTGCAGATACTTTTTTGGTGCCATGATAATCTATCTAGCTGTATTGTCCCCTTTTATGAAGAAGTTTCAACAGGGGTATCAGATTGTGCTCCCCATTCAGTCCAAGATCCATCATAAACTGGAACATCAGACTTTCCAAGTCGATGAAGACCCTGAAAATGGATGTTATTATCAAATGTAAAGAGGGATGAAAGATGGGAATTGGAAAAGTTACATCATGAATAGGAAAATACTGAATATTATTTCTGAATAATACTGTACATGGGGTTCATTATGATATATAGAACTAACAAAAAAAATTATTTTCCTAATAATGACTGAACTATGGTAACAATATTTTACAATAACAATTTATAGAGAATATTATGTGGTGAAGTGTGCTGGACAACTGCTCTTTGAATTACAAAGAAAATAAAACAAAAATAAAAAATGAAAACAAAAACACTAATCACTCAGGCTTCAAGGCCAACACCAATTCAGCATTATAAATATTTTTACAGCGTCAGGACAAAACCAAAAAAACAATTAAGACAGTTACTGATTAGGCAGTTATTATCATTAAGGATGATTAGGAGTAGTTAGATAAGAGAGAATGTGTGAGTCTATATTGTATCTAGAAATAGAAGGGGATAACGTCTTTAGTACTTAAGTTTGTAGTCTTTTCTGTTTTTCTGCATCTGCAGGGACTTGGAGAGGAAAATATCTTAGTAGTATTAAAGACTCGGTAAATCGTTTACTAAAATTGGAAAAAAAAAAAAATACAACTGACTTTACATATTCATCCTTTCATGGTCAATGACATCTGAGTTCCACTTTTTCCTATTTTTAGTAAAAAAGTATCTACTCCCGTAATACCAAAGATATACTCCTAAGAGAGATCTTCCAAAGCCGGGATAAACCTTTGCTCTTATAACTTGTACTGTTTCTTTTCTTAATTAAATAAAGTTCCATATTTCTCCTCAGTAAAGAAAAATCCCTCCTACCACTTTGACCATTTCTCCAGTTGTCCTTCCTTGGTAAATGAAAAATGGAAGCAAAGGAAAGTATCAACTAGTGAATACCCCCAAGCAATTTCTTTCCTTTTTATCCCATTAGGGAAATAATGAGAAGCAGTAACCAATTGGCTAACCAATCCGCTAAACAGAAAGAAGAACGAACACAAGAAGTGCGAGAAAACACTATTTCTCTTTTCTTAATTTTATTAACCAAAAAACAACCTAATAACAATAGGGTTCTCTAAACCTTAAATAGACAAAACAGAATAAGAAAAGGGTAAATAACTAACAATTATTGAAAAGCCCTAAAATATAGAAAAGCCCAATCCAAGTCAGTCAGCTCGGGTGTATCAAGAAATAGGTATGATTAGATCCACAAAGGAAGTAGCTTTACCCACTTCCTTTTCCCAAAGCTACAAATATCATTAGATTCATCCAAATTAGAGAGTGAGAGAAAGAGATATACCAATGCAAGAATGCAAGCAGTTACACCAGTTCCACATGAAGTCACAACTGGGCTTTCCAAAGAGATACCTGCAGATCAATAGAAATGTAAGAATGTATGACATTACAAGTAACAAGAACAAATAATTGCAACTGATTTCACCATTATATATATCCATCACAAGATGTTCACACCTTCTTGATCAAATCGCTTCTTAAGCTCAACTGCTGGTAACAATGTCTGTGCACCATCTAACACCTGCATGTAAAGGCATTTGGTATTGATAAAATAGTTGTGACAAATATATATGTATATACATATTTTATATATATATATATATATATATATATATAAATATATATATATATATATTGTTTAAAGAACAAATTCAACCCAAAAGCTTAAGCTATTGGATGAGGATACATTAATGATTTTATATATCTCAACACGCCCCTTCACACGAAAGCCCACTGGGCTTGAAGGGTGGACAATGCATAGGCCCACCTACCTATGCGAAGAAAGAAATTCCACTAGAAAGAAAGTGGAGGGGTGGTAAGGATCGAACCCGGTATACCGAGGCTCTGATACCATGTCAAGAACCAATTCAACCCAAAAGCTTAAGCTATTGGGTGAGGCTACATTAATGATTTTATATATATCTCAACACGCCCCCTCACACGAGAGCCTACTGGGCTTGAAGGGTGAACGATGCACAGGCCCACCTACCTATGCGAAGAAAGAAATTCCACTAGAAAGAAAGTGGGGGGCGGTGAGGATCGAACCCGGTACACCGAGGCTCTGATACTATGTAAAGAACTAATTCAACCCAAAAACTTAAGCTATTGGATGACGTTACATTAATGATTTTATATATATCTATATATATATATATATATATATATATATATATATAGGGTCAGGATCATTTTACACCAGTGTAAGTTACACTCTCAATCTTGTCCGTTAATCCAACTTATATCTAAGGGCTCAAATTTTTTAGTAATGTGAGCCATTTGATACAAGTGGATCAATGGTCAAGATTGAGTGTAAGACTTCTAACTCTTACACCGGTGTAAGAATATCCTGCCCCATATATATATATATATATATATATATAAGTCACATCAAATCATTAAATGTGCCAATACTCCAACAAGACCAAGCTTTAGCAGTATCCTGGAGTATTTTAATTCAAACCAATACTGAACAGTAAACACTTGCAGATATCAAAACAAGTAGAAAAGATTAAAGGATGATATCTCCATGGAGAAAACAATATCAAAAGATTAAATTTAAGAAGCCAAAGCCAAAAGAAGTGCCCGTGTGGAAAGTCTTATTTTTAGCTTCTCTTCTTTTTATAAGTAGAAGCTTAGCCAAACATGTTTTTACAAAAGCTTTTATTATAAAAACAAATTTTTATTATAATGATTAATGAATAGAAAAAGCAAAAGCTAAAAGCTTCGAAGAAGAGCTTTTTTTAAGATATATACTAACTTTTTAATGTTCTCATATTTATTTTTAAGTTTCAGCCTCATTTTAAATTTGTATTTACCAAATTTACTCTTTACCCTGATAATCCATCCTAATAACAAATTATTTCATCTTCTCTTCTTCAAAACCGTCAGAACAGCTTTGTATAATCACCAAACAGCTTTTAGTTTTATTTTTTAAGCTCTTTTTTTTTAACTTCAACTTAAAAGTAGCTTTTAGCTTAAAAAATAGATGTGCCAAACAGGCCTAAGAGACAATACTTAAAAGCATAAACCTGGAACTAGCTAGCAAAAGACAGTGCCAGTAGTAGGAAATCTAATTTGCTTCTCTGGGTAATCATAACAAAATAGACATGACCATATATGCTCTGTACCTGGGGAAAAGGAATGCATTTGCTGCCGGGTACATGACCACTTCTGATTCCCTTTCGAGGCTCGGGAGCAGCTCCATCAAACCTGCCAAATGAAAAATTCTCCATAAATCCAAGAATCACACATTAAAAACAAAATGAAGAGACGCAGCCAGCACAGAAACAATCACCAAAGCCTTTTTTTTTTTTTTTGCCATTATTCAAAGTTAACTAGTGACCAATTTCAGGAGACATTGAACTTGCCCTTGGTCTGTGATCCACAGTGACAAATTGCTCTCTGCCATCATTTATGTTTCATTTTTTAAAATGAAAAAAAGGCATGCGCATTACAACGAGCTTCCAATTGGCAGGTTTCAAACTTACAGTATATCCCAAAATCATTTCCCTTCTTCAGCAGTTGCGTCAAGATTTTAAAGTCAGGAGGAAAAAGAAAAAGAACAGGGGGCTGCAATTTATGAAAATCCAGCCAATTCTTTATTTCTTAAATAATTTTGCCTATAAATGTCGAACAACTTTTCTTCATAGTACAGGATAAATGATTGTTGCTCAAGATAGACAATAGCTACCAAAAAAGTAAGTTAAATGCTTACAATTAACTGCTCATATGTCAAATCTATATATACAAAATGTTAATGTAAGACAACTAATTTCACCGAAAAAACTTAAGCTTTTGAGCGCTTTACAGTCAAGGTATAGTTTTCACAACTTACATGCAAATCAAGAGATGATGTGAGAACAAAAACAATTAAGTGGGAATATAAATCACCTGGGCTTTGATCGGGCATCTATGTGTTGGTGACTTTTTTCCTCTACGTTTCTCTTTATCTGAAAGGAGAAAGAAACAAAAAGAAAACAAAAAATGGAACATTTAACTTATAATATATTTACAGGTGTCTGAGTTAGATATGATACTTCTTCTAGTTCCTGTCAATTTTGATATTTAATAGACCAAGCATTTCATGAGACTACAATATTGCCAAACAATCCCAGGAACCTTATTTCATAAATTTGTTCATCTTCTCTAATGATGTAATTTACTACATGAGTTGGGGAGCTCTCAAGTAAATTCATCTGCAGTTACAAAGTTTCAATTTAATCTATATTATCACACCAATGTGTCAAACTTATGATCATATCAAACTTCTTTGATATTTACAGAGCTCGGTTCCATAAACAGCCCAATAAAGTTTTTCTATGTTGTGCCAAAAAAAGGTTGTTATCAAAGTATATGTAGTTATGTACTAAAACTTTGGCCATAATAAACACCAGGATTCATATAGAGCTTTACCAGATATATCATGATTGACTTGTAAAGGATATATTTCTTACAAATAAAAAATTGAATGGGTCCATATGATCTTGTCACTACTTTTATTGTTTCTTTAAATTGTCAGAGGTCATGTTTTTTACACTCAATTATTGATAACATGGTGACATACAACACTACCAAACAATAGTGATTTAAACGTTAGAAGAATGCAATGGCACAAAAGCAAGAAAATTGGTCCGTTATAAAATTGGGTTCAGAACTTCAAGCTACTCAAAGGTCTGGCTCTGCAGCTGCTACTTCAAACCTACCAACATTCTTGACGTTACTAATTTTGGGTTCTATATCAATAAACCTTTTAAAATTTCTGCAATCGCCAATATTGCCTATGTAATATAACCAATTGTTTAAGAGGTTCTAGCAGAATCAACAACCCCGTTTCTAAAATGGAACTTCTCCTGTCATTATACATTTACTTCTTTCAGCAATTAAGACATGCATACTCAGAATTCGCATTTGAAATGGCACTAACAATAATACAACCAACCTGATCAAGGGTCCAAACAAGATGTGGCTGAAATTTAGTCTGAAATGTGATTGGGCCAACCTGGCAACAAAAAATGTATATGACAGAAGCAATGCATTAAAACAAAATACAAATGTCAAATTCAAGACATTTCATCCAAGTAGCTGTAAAGGAACTGAAAAGATAAAAGAAAACATATTAAAATACATGGACAGATTTCAAACTCACTGCTTGTCCCTGATATACTTTCTCTATTGCCTCACTTGCTGCACTGGCTTTTAGAATAGAATCACCCGAAGCACTAGATTCAACATCATAACCAGATGCACGCCATCTTGGCAGGCCACCATCTAATACCCAAATTCTGTCATGCCCAAACACTCGGAACATCCTTTTTAATCAGTGGAGAAAGGAAAGAGGTATTAGTTAAACTTAATAGCAAAATCTAAGATTCCACAATGCATTTATTATATATACTGTTTTTACACAACACCATGGCTTACCACCAAACTCGAGCTGCACTAAATATTCCTTTGCCATCATAAACAACCAAGTCATTTTTATTCTGTATGCCAAGAGCAGAAACAGCAGCAGCAAAAGCTTCCTCTGAAGGCAACATATGTGGCAACTGATCAACGAATACAAGTCAGCTTTTACATATTGGCTATAATGGGAAAACGAATAACATTGAAAGACAAGAGATATACCAAACACAGTTAACAAGAACAAAAGCACTTCCAACCAAGAACAATCTATAAAATAATCACATAACTAATAAGACTACTCACATAACATGACTCCAAACACATGGATAACCCAAATATTCTAACCCAAAAATAAATTCAAATTTGTTTCTCTTCTCTGATCTCACACACAGAGGGTAACTTGGCAGAAATAGGTTTTCTTCTCATCCACTAAAGCAGAATGGTGCATTTTGCCTATCTGTCCTTTTCTTTTAAGTTCAGTACCTTTTCACTTCAGATCACGCCAGGTCATCCTTGACCTGACTCTGACCCACTCATTCCAGCAAAAACAATAGGATCTTGAATCAGCAAAACACCATGATTCATGGATTCCGAACCGTATCGCACAGTTTTGGAATTCTTGAACTGATTCCAACCACCATTGAATTAGCTCTCTGATCTGTATCGTTTGTGTCACAAATCGTATGAACAGTTCGATTAGCTCTCTGATTTGTATCATTTGAGTCATAAATCATACCGAATAATTCCATTCCATCAGAATCGTGAATTGTACTATTTTTACAACTATGTTATAACCAGTGAAGAAAGAGTTCCAAATATACAAATAATGAAGTAGTATCAATATGAAGAAGAAACATCAGCCATCATTCTTCTAAGGACTCCTTTGAATTGTAAAATACCCTTTTGTACTGCCATGCCAGCAAGGTGAATGAATAACTGAGTATTTGTTTCATTTAATTAGCTTTCTTTTATTTATAATATAGTAGTGCCAGATCAGAAGATTATGGACTAGATAGTAGATATAAAGACAAGATTCTGACATAAGAACAGCTTCAACATAAAGGTATAAATAAGAAAAAAGTCAAAATGACTAAAATGAAGAGAGATCAGCTCACATTTGTAGTTTGATCTGCTATTCCATCTACATCAAAGAAAAGGGCCCCAGGAATATGAGCAACCTGTGCATATGGTGTTAGACAAATATTAATGGAAAAATTTACAGAAAAAATTAAAATCATAAAACTAAGTACATAAAGAGAGCATATTCAAGTGAGGCCATATATCATACATATAACAGGAAAATGTTGATACCTGATATTCTTGAATTGGATTCCTCTGCTCATCTGGCATATACCAGGATGCATCCAGCACCTTAATAGAATAGACAAGATAAGTGTTGGTATTTAAATGGATATTCTAATTCAATAGCAAATAAGGTATATGAAGGTGTACTATTCAGATCATGCACGTCTAATAGGAGTTTTAAATAAGTAGAAATAAAAGATATTCAATTTATGCTAATTACAGCAGCTAAACCATATGGCTCCTAGACGGCTTTATAATCACCAAACAAGAGTTTGAGAATCACAAACCTACGAGATGGGGGCACAAAGTGGCAGGAAGTTCTGTCTTTGCTAATTTTACTAGATGCCATTCATATAGAAAATAACAAATACTGATGAAATAATGAGATTCTCAAAACTGATATATGGTGATTGCACAAAAGTCCAGATCTTTAATTACCAAGTTGGGGATGAAAAGAAAGGAGTATGAGTTAAATCATATACATAAAAGGGAAAACCCTCGGTGCATGATGGAACAGAAAAATTGAAGGAACGTTTTTATATAGATTTTCTGAAATATTGGACCAGTGCTCCTTACTCCTTACAACCAGAAAATGAAAGAAGAAATTAAAATGACACTCTGTAACAAACGAATCACCGACTCTGCCCAAGACTCCCCTGAGGTCCACCACTGGATCCTCAATTTCCCTCCAATTGGTTCATTACATACATCCTATCCTACCCTTTTCCACACTGCCTTCCCCACTATAAATCCCAACACATTTTGCCTCTCAACCGTTAGCACTCTAGCTCACTTCTAACCAACTTCATTCTTTCGTTCCATGCGCTGAATGTGATCACCTCCACCCTGTAGATCCTTTTCCACGTCATTCCCTTCCACATCAGGTCTTGGGTCATCTCTTGAGTCCTCCTCATGCTGCACTGAACCCTCTAATATTATTGGGCCGGGCTCCTCCTGTACTATTGGGCCAACATCTCTCAATTTCCCCCTTCTATTGTAAACACATTTCGCAGTCTCTACAGTGCACAAGGCTCCCTAACTTTGTGAAGGTAGATGTGAGGGTTGATTGCACGCAATCTTACCCTAGAATTTTTGCAAAAAGAAGTTGTTCCATAGACACAAACCCGTGACCTTTCGGTCACAAAGGAACAACGTTTCCGCTGCTCCAAGGCTTGCCCTCTTTAATCATATACATAGTGAGGTAATAAATGTTGTGAAGGGGATCGTGACAGATCGGCACAACAATAACCGAGTTCAGTCAATATAGATCAACAGGAATTTCATTTTCCCAAATCTGATCTAATTACTATACCTAACACTTCCATTGGAAGTTTTTTGTGTAATTCTCAGCTTCTAAGTTTTCATTAATGTAAAGGATATTGCAATCAGAAATTGATCATATAATTTTCAACATATGTGGAATGTTCAGAGCCAAAATAAATTAATAAATGTATCCAAAAAAAAAATGAGCAACAGCAGCAAAATTACAAATGCTAAGAATAAAAACTATGTAACGGCACCGTCTGGTCAGCAAGACGACTAGGCAAGTACCTTCATATCAGGATCCTTCAAGTTATCATAAAGCCAATCCACAGAAACAACTGGCTCATTCGTAGATGCAGATTGCGTTGAATATGTAGCTCGTCCACCATCTATGGAAGAAGCCATGCAAGGAGCCCAACCAGTTCTGGTATTTTGGGCCGTATAGGCTGCGACAGATCGTATACAAAACAGCCGCTTCTGCACATAGAAGAGAAATTATACAATAAGATCTTGGCCAAAAGAACAAGCAAAAATCAAAGGGCAGCTTGAGGTCAATAAGACAATGCAGAAATAATCAACGAGTTTCATCAAAATTATTTTTTTTTATGTAAAATAAGGGAACAAATTAAAGAGTATCCACTGCAAAAGGAAAATTTCTCTACATGATAAATTGCATAGAAAACATTTTCAATTGCTTCCATCAAATTTTCATACATAAAAGTAGCATAAGATCCGAGCTTTGCAGTCTAACAGAAATATATGACTGCACAATTCCATATCTCAGAGACTAACTACAATTTATATCAATTTATCAACGATTAACTCCATAGTAGTTAATTGCGCCGCGAGCCGCGCCGTATGGGTGTTGCGGTGCCTCACCGCAAGAAACCGCTCCGCGCCGCATCGGAATGCAACAGCGGCCATTGCGATTGCAAATCGCGGCCATATTGCTGTCATAAGGCAAAATATCAATTTTGTCCTAAATTTAAATGTGTAACAGAAATTTTTTAAGGGTTTTTGTGTCTATCTGTGTCTCTCTCTGTCACTTCTGCTATCTCTGCCTTTAAAAATGTTTCTTTTTGTTATTATTTCCGTCATATATTTATTCCGCTATTTTCGCAACCGCAACCCGCTATACTGCTATAGCATTTTTCAGGGTTGGCCGCGACATGCCGCAATCCGCATTTGATAACTTTATTTAACTCTTAAAACCAATGCAAGAAAATGGGGTTTCATAATATTACTAACTCATAACTGAACAAGAGGGTGAGCCTAGAGCAATGGTCAAGTTGCTCCTTTATGACTGAAAGGTCACGGTTCGAATCCCAAAAACATCTTTGCCAATATGCAAGGATAAAGTTGCGTACAGGAATTACCATCACCCCTACCCTCACTAATCAGGGTTTAAAGGGGAGTGGTTTTACTAACTCATAAGTGAACCTACAACAGTTAATACTTTAATCCCACTGATGACAAATTGGTATTATCATTTCATCCACTTCACAAGTACAAAAACTAGAACTAGTCTCCACAGATGTTGTTTCACTTCAGTTAATTGTATTAACAATATCCTTTGTCTGGTAAGGAGCATGCAAAGCACCCAATCATCCATACCCAATGTGTGATGAACTTGTATATGGCACTTTATTTGATACACTTAATTCAACACCAAACACAAAAAACTGAAGTTGTGTGAAACACATGCCATGGGAAATTGTCACAAAAGCAAGTCATGCAAGTACATCATCAACTGATCAAGAACCTAGAACACAAAATAAACAATCTGGACCAACACATATCCCACTTTCCACACTCAAAAATCAAAACTTTAACGAGAAAAGCCCATAACCCAGATACCCACCAAAAGAAAAAAAAAAAGCATAGGCACAAGAAGTCCAGTCTCGTAAGGGAAATATAAACACAGCGAACCAAAACACAAATTGAAAAAAGAAGAAGCAAAGATACCCAGATGAAATTTCACACGTAAAAGGTGACACTTACACCAAAGAAAGAAGAGAGAACTCGTGGGTGGTGAGTGAGGAGCGAGGAAGATTGAATCAAGCGATGACCCAACAGCATCTTTTTCACAAAAGTTGAAGCCATTTTCATCAAAAACCATATAAATAAGGAGTGGCCTCGATTACATCAAAGAGTCAAAGGATGCGACAACGACAAAGATAAAAACACAGCAAAAACACCACTTAATTGGGGTCTAGTGTGTGATGCCTTAACCTCTTTGTGGCATTTTTAGTGCAGCTAATGTGCCATTGCTTAACACTAACATTTTACAGTTTTGTTTTATCTCAAATTGTGGAACATTTTGCCCTTTCCAAGGGCTATTTGGACTTAACACCACTTAATTCAAAATGCTATTAGTATTTGAATGACATAATTTATATGTCAATTTAATGTCTCAAAGAGTACTCACACCTTTATTTATTTTTTTTATCCACTCTCTTCCATTTATCTATCTTTATCTCTTTCTCTCACTTAGAATGATACAATTTTACATCCTTTAACATGACACGTATTTTTTCCAAATTTTTAACACACAATTTATTTGTGAGGGAGGCACAAATTTTTAAGTTGAGAGGAGGAAATTTATTTTAAGGAGGATAGAATGTAATTACTCAAATTAATAATAATAATAATCATCATCATAAAAGATTGTAATAATAAAATTAATAGTAATAACAAAATTAATATTAGTATGTGCATCATAATATCGAGTCAATAATATCCTATGAGTTAGCCATGAGTTCGCTGAGTCTGTAATATCATATTAGTCAGCAATCCTATATAATAAATACATAAAGAAGAATTTTGTATAATACAATCAAGATACAATATCATAAGCCCATAAGAAAACTAAAAGGAAAGAAATCCTAAGAAGAAAATGAAACAAATAATTACAAGAAGAAAAGGAAACAAATTCTATAAAAAAAAAAGGGAAAACAAATTCTATAAGAAAACAAATTGAATTATTTACAACAAAGTTGATATCATGAGCCCATCTTAAGAAGGAAAATTTTCCCTATCAATAGAGGCTAACTAAATCAAATCACATTCAATCCTCAGCACCTCTCCATTTTCCTTTTTCTCTTCTCCACTGACTTCTTGTTTGCAAATTTTTTTTAAAATTTCTATTGTTATTATTTTTCTTTGGCTACTAATTGTGCTTCCCTCTTCTAAATTCGCTCATTTGATATCAACAAACAATTGTGTTTTGAAATATATTTGATCTTTTACATTCTATCTCCTTCGCAAATATGCGAAAGAGAGAATATTGTGGAGAAGAGAGAATATAAAAAACTAACAAATATGCACCACGATGAAAATGAATCCACTCTCAAATACTATCGTTTCACTTAAAATGACATAAGGTGACAAACATTTTCCCCAAAAATTAATAATCAATAATAATAACAATATGGTTTTCAATAATGTTAATAATATAATTATACGGTAATATTTCAAAACTCCTACAAATTCAAAAATGTCAAATTTATCAAGATAATAATAATATGATTTTTTTTTTTCTTTTTTTCCAAAAAAAGAATCCAATGGTTTGAATTTTTTTGATTTTTCAAAATTCCTTATTAATTTTTCTTTCTTTGCTTATTATCAATAATATGGTCGATTTTTTTTCTTATTTGGTCCATTTGATTAATTTAATGCCTAATATATATTTGAGTAAATTTGGATAACGAATAGAGCCATGACACTTGTAAAAATTAAATTTAAAATTAGGTCATTTGGTCTACTTTGGTAAAAAAAAATATGTATTGTTTGAAAGATGTGCAAATTGATAAAAAAAAAAAAATTCAAAGAAGAGCAATTTGATAAATCAACCATAAATTATACCATACATGAAGCTTCCTTAAAAATCATTAGTGAGTTAAAAGTGTCAGGGACTTTGGTTTGGCTTGTCTGACTCGTCTATTTTAATTGTTAGATATAGACTTAGACTTATATAAAAGTTCATTTAATAAAAATGTCTAAAGTTTTAATTCAAAAATCTGGTCATAGAGTCTATTAGGATAGCCTGGTATACTAACTCGTATTTTTATTTTATATTTTTTATATTACACATTTATATTTTATGATATTATAATTGAATGTCAAAAATAATCTGACTTTTTTTTTTAAGTAGGAGGAGGCAACATCGCAATATATTAAATAGTTAATGTGAGTATATTAAATTGTTTATGCAGAATTTGTACTCTTTTTGTTCTTTTGTATATGCAAAATTTTGTATCACTTTATTTTATTAGTTAAGCAGATTTTTTTCTATATTGTGATATTTGAATATATATTGAATTTATGAATCTTTTGAGAATTATTAGTTTGATCGTATATTTTATTTGGATAAATTTTTGTTTCTTATTTCTTTTAACAAGCTAAGCTAAGCATTTATTTTTTGTAAATAAATCATCTCACAAGCCGATAATTATATTCATAACATGTTAGAAACTAGATCAATCTTACATATTTAAACACATATTTAATCTTTCAAGATTAAAGTCCAACTCAATTCGCAATTCGGCGCAGCCGAATTTGTCACAGGTAACGTCACTCTCTCTATTTTTCCTATCGTGTCTTCATTTATCGGCTTTTTGACCCTTTTGCCCCTCATTAATTAATTAATAACCAATTTGCCCCTGATCAAGAACTATCCACCAACCTGCCCCCTTTTAGTCGACTACCTTGCTGTTTTAGTCGAGCAAATGGTCAATCTTCATAAAGTGGACTACCGCAAATTTAGTCGACTAAAAAATCATCTTAATCGACTACATTTTTGGGATATTTAGTCGACTAAGTATCGATATTTAGTCGACTAAATATCGACGAATTTGTTTTTTAAAAACCACCCATTCGGCAGAGGGGGAGTAGGATGACCTAATCGACTAAGGAGGCGGCCCAAACCCCAAATCCGCAGGAGCAGCTGAAGAACGCCCCAAACCCTTCCTTTAGGCGTGTGGATTGCCCCCAAATTTGGTCCAAATCGTGAAATCTGAAGGATAGGTAAGGTTTCTTAACTTGCATTGTGTTTTAGGTTTAGGAATTTTTTGTATTTGTTTGTTGTCCGAATTTGTGAACTCTAATCAAAGCGTTTGTTGTAGGTTTTGTAACCCTAATCTACTAAGGTTTATTTTTTTTGCATTGTGTGAATTTTTTTGTTTGAAAAGTTTGTATGGGGCAAAAGTTTGCTTTTGGTTTACAGCGCTTATGTTGCAAGTTTTCATTACCATCATGACATGTTTCATATAGTTAAATGCTGACATGTTTCATTGTAGGTACCCTAAACAAATGACGAGCCGCAGAAGACCAAGCGATGAGGGCAATGAGTCACTTGAGAGACGCACCAAGCATAGGCAAGAGCGGCCTTCTTCGTCAAGGCGACAAGACGAAGAGCCTGATACTGTTGACCTCCCGTATGGGTATCTGTTTGAGGACGACCCTGTCGTCCACGCTTCATTCGTACGTGACCATTTGAACCGGCCGTTATGTGCTCCAAAATCTTTGGATACAGCCTTTTTTGATAAGGAGGGATTTGAAATTGTGGGGGTGTTGGAGGCGGCACAACTGAGGGTGTTGGCCGAGACCCTATGTCCGTATTCAGAGCTTATGGTGCGGGCCTTCTACCATAACCTCAGCTACGTACAGGGCGAGCTGAGGTCGAGGGTCTGTGGAATAGAGATCATCATGACGACACCTGCATGGTTGGAGATACTCGGCTATGATTTTGACTCTTCTCAGACTGTGGTGTATGACGCTGATAGTGGTGTAGTACTTCCAGGATATGTACGAGAGGATGCCGTGCAGGAGCAGAGAAGAGTCCGTGGGGAACACTTGCACTATACGGTGGGGTTGCTTTCTGTGGAGTCCCGTATACTACACTATGTCCTCACCCACGTTCTGTTTCCGCGATCTTTTAATCATTCCAGGGTGTTGGAACATGACATTCCCATTATGTGGGCTATCCGACATGCCCAGATGGTGAACTGGAGGCACTATATCTGTTGGTTTATGTTTAAGGCCAAACATAAGGGTCATCTTCCATACGCCTGTCTGGTACAGAGGATATTGGTTCACTTTGGTGTTCCCATGGAGACTGAGCTGTTGAAGAAGACCACGGGCTATAATTGCAAGTTCGGAAAGCGTCTATTGGAGCAGTGCAAGATTACTAAGAACACGAGATCGGGTGTGTGGGAGTTTAGTGGTATGCCCCAGGTTGAGGTTCCTTATGTTGCCCCAGATGACCATATTGTTGAGCCAGATGTGGAGGAGGAGGAGGAGGAGGAGGATGTGGCTGAGGTTGAGGAGATAGCTGAACCTGAAGGTGGATTTTCACTGCGTGATGTCATGAAAAGCATAAATGCAATGACAAAGAAGATAGGACAGATGGCGCTGGCACATAAAAAATGGAGAAAGAAAGGGAATGAAAGGTTTAGACACATACAGGGAAGGTTTAAGGGTGTGGAAGACAGGCTTGCTCGTCTGGAGCTTGCAAGAGGTGGTCAGGTAGCTGAGGCAGCAAGGGATGGGGGTCATGTGTCAGATGAGGACGACTCGGAGACGGACACAGACGGGGACGACGAGTAGATTTAGGGTGTACATCATGTTATTGTGTTTTGTTCACGTACAAATGCGTGCCATCAATTTGGATTATGGGTTTACAAATACTTGAAGGCCTCAATGCACTGGTGAAAGGTCCAAAATACTCGGTGAAAGACAGCCTTATCCGTATACACTCGACGTTCATCAACACATTGGTCTGTATCAATCTTGAACACAGAACCCACATTAACCTGCGTCATGTATGTCAGCCAACCAGGCAAAAATGCATACGATTTATCCCAGTCGCCAAATAACTTGACAATGGCTTTCATTTTAGCCTTCCAAGCTTTCCTGTAAGATATGTTGTATCCATACAAATGTTGTACCCTCTCTTGAATAAGAACTGGCTTCAATGATGGATCTTCTTTTAACATACCTATATAAAAAAAAACACCGGCCAACAGTCAGAATACAAACTGATTAACGTTAACATACCTTAGGAAGTTAGATATATCGAATAATACATACTGATAATGGTTGCACATATCACATCAGAATCCAACTGTCTATGATCCCGGGTAAGACCTTGGTTTAGGCAGGTGTGTTCTTTAACCCATTTACTAACCACCCAAGTATTTCCATTCTTCGGCAACAATGCCCTCACATACCAGGGACATCCATCATTATGGTGTCGACACTTCATCACAAATCTATGGTCATCACTTTTTGCCACAACGGCAGTACGGTGAGCCTTCATACAATATAATTTGACTGCATGTTGCATTTCAGATTTGCTACGAAACTCCTGATACAAATATAAAGGATCCCCTAATTGCCAGCCACCGTGATCATCATCGTCACCATACAATATCTCCGTCTCATCATTAGGGTGGGCCCAATTAATGAAGGTATAATGTGAGCTTTCATTCCAAAATGGCTCGACCTCAGAACCTACGGATGCATTATAATGCCACCGTCAATACCATTCATAACAAAAAAAATAATTGCTAAATTAAATCTTTAAAAAACAAATCTTACCATTGCTAACAGGGTCAACACGAAGTGGTCTCGTAACCTGCGAACCCGGGGATGGTGAGCTTGTGTCAGCGTCAAAATCACCCTCTACGTCAGTATCTGACGTGTCACCTAGTGGAATAACACTCTCAGGTTCACCGTCCTCATCGCTGTCCATATCGGCATCCTGTTCATCCTCATCTATTTCCCGCAGTGTTATCTGACTTATGACATGTGCAGGTGCAGATAAATCGACTACTCTTTCTTCATGACCAAAATACGGTTCACTTCTTGTATGCATGGGTGCAGATGAAGATTGACCACAATCTAATTCAACATATATCTCAATAAAATTTTGAAATTTTCGGTCAACAATTGCATCTATGACACATTCGACATCTTCATCATCACATATATCGTTACCAATGTAGTAAATAGCATCCTTACCAACTGTTGTCTCTACCCTGGCAATCATCCGTTGAACGCATTGGCTGCCTTGCAAACCCAATTTTTGCTGAATTCTCTCCTTTAACTCATTGTATGTAGTGCCCCGTTTGATTTTCAACATTTTCGTTTTTCCTTCAAATTGAACACCATTGGGGCCTTCATAATGTTTTCCATCATAGTAGATCATTGTCACATACATGTTTGGACTTGTGCTCATCTTCCTCACGAAATTGGGACTTGGGTTCTGAAATTGGGGGTTTGGGTTCGGATTTTGGGGTTTGGAATTGGGCAATGACAATGATTTCACAATATTAGGTCTGTAGAGATGGTGGGATGAAATACAATCGGATTGAAAGGATTACACATGAACAAAGGGAGCTATTTAGGTTTACACAACAACAACAATCGAAATGAGACCGAAAACATGGAAAATATAGGGTTTCAGTCGACATTTAGTCGACTAAATATTGATACTTAGTCGACTAAATATCCCAAAAATGTAGTCGATTAAGATGATTTTTTAGTCGACTAAATTTGCGGTAGTCCACTTTCTGAAGATTGACCATTTGCTCGACTAAAACAGCAAGGTAGTCGACTAAAAGGGGGCAGAATGGTGGATAGTTCTTGATCAGGGGCAAATTGGTTATTAATTAATTAATGAGGGGCAAAAGGGTCAAAAAGCCTTCATTTATCACTGTTAACATGGAACAGCTTCTATTGGACAATATTAAATATTCAATAAAAATATTGATATTGTTTATTTACAATAAGATTTATTGATCAAGTTCTAACACCTCAAATATATACTACACAAGGGACGATCCTCTCACGTATGAATAAAAATAAGCTACTTGAAAACTCACTTCTTCAACTATAATTATAAGAAAAAGCACGTAAAATAATGAGCTTTAAAATAAAATAACCTTCATCGTAAACTTCTCAAAATTAAATTTATATAACAACTGATTTTAAAGTAAAATTTTAGTAGCAAATATAATAATACACTTGATGTTCAAGAGGGGAGGGGGAGGTAATTGTTAAAAACTTCAGGAAATACAGAAAAAAAAATTATTTCTAAATCTGCTAGAAAATATGGGTACCAAAAGAAAGTATAAATTCCGCACTTGTTTTTTTGTTTTTGTTTTAAAATAAATTCATCTTCTTAAAATTCAAATATTGTCCCTTAGAATATATATTCTAAAGTTTTAGTATTCAATATTCCTTATTGGCTTTAATACTTCTTATGTTGTTGCAGCTGAAAAATTTTGCAACAACACATAGGAGCCAGTACACGCATGCGGATCCTGACTTTTTTTTTTTTTTTATAAATGTTAGGATCTACCAGAAAATATGAATATCAATATGTTTGCCGCAAAAAATTTCATCAATGTTGTAAAAGTGACAAACCCTTATTATGTTAAAACAAACGAAGGTTAAGATCCATGGGTGGCTGGTGACTTAACATTGCTAAAGTAATGTCTTTGTTTTCTTACCCAAAAACCTAACATGAAGCCATTACCTATGCATTCAACTCAAGCATCCTTGGAACTTTGTTAAGGGACGCGAACCCTTAAACGATCCCTCAGTTAACAAGCAGAGAAAACATAGAGAAGAACAATGAAAAAGGAACGAAAACAACTTGTATATTTCTAAATGAATTGTATCAGTTACAATAGCTGTCCTTTTATTACAAAGACAGCAAACTATGAATGTCCTAACCCCTGCCACGTCACATTTACAATATCTATATTAGTGACTACAATATTAGTCTATTAACCTTCTATTCTTATTCTAATACACTCACTGTAAGTAACCCCAAGGTGAGACGTACAATTAATATCATGTACAATTAATAGCTACTTACACGTAACACTACCCACCCCTACAAAATGGACCTTGTCCTCAAGGTCCAAATGAGGTAAAAAAATTCACTCTTAAAATTGTCCTCCAAACCAATCTAAAGAGGTTGAGTTTGTAGGAAGGAAAACCAGGGATTCAGACTGCAATCTCCTTATTCACAAAATCACTATATAGGAATCTTTTTGCTACGTTTTTCTCAACAAAAGCGAAAAAGAGGTTGACAGTAAACTTGGTATGCACCAGTAAGGTGGATAACTATGGCAGCATTGGCTATGTCAAGGAGCCAGAATGGGTTATAGTTCCCAAAACCTGTTAAAAGGTTTCCAGGGCTTGAATCTCCAAAAGCAGCATAACCAAAGGCTCCACAAAGCATGTAGAAAAAGGTTGTGACTGCAACACTTATAAAAGTTGCCTTCTTCATTGTTTTTGACTCTGATGGAGGGGATTTCACTGTGTCCCGAATTTCAATAAGGATCATTGAGTATGAGTAGGCAAATGCTATGTCGCCAAGAGCTTGGAAGCTCCTCCAAACTTTTTGAGTTTGTGTCATACTACCAGCACTTATCCCGGCTAGGCTTCCTCCAATTGCTTTGTTTTCTATAACTTTTGCAACACCCAGGTCTAGCCCAATAATGGAATATGTGAAGGACATGACAGCAGCTACAATGGATAGCCACCATAATTGATCAAAGTCTTGAAGTTGAGAAACAATAATTTCCACTACACCAAATGAAATCATGTAAATATTGATGTTCATATGGCATGGATCTTTTCCTCCGCTCTTGGTGAAACAATTAACCTTTACTATTGCCATCATACTTATGGCAGAAGCTATAGTGTAGCCAATGGCGACTCCAACAAGGTTAACATACTGAGCTAGCCCACAGAGCTCGACCTTAATGCCATTGCCACCTGGTGGGAGGGGAGGTTGCAACCTTGACCTTGTAGCAGTTGCAATGTACAATTTGGCCTCTTGATCATTAACAAGTGCTCTTGCTCTGCATACCCTTTTCCACAAGTGACTAGCCAACATCTCATAAGTGCTATAGGTGATTGTGGTGCCATGTTCTTTGGACTTAGCTTTCAGAATGCTGAATTGGTCATAAGTCAGTTTGAAAATAGAGACAAGTGCATAATCTAAACCTAATTTTGTTGGTTGTAGGGAAGTCTTTATGGCTACAAGAGTCAAAATAGCCTCCAACACATCAGAAAAATTCACCACTGGAGCTTGCTGTAGCTGCCTGTGGAGGGATGATGTCTTCCCAACAAGAATCAAAATAGCCTCCAACACATTAGAAAAATTCACCACTTGAGCTTGTTGTAGCTGCCTGTAGAGGGATGATGTCTTCCCAACAAAAGTCAAAATAGCCTCCCACACATCAGAAGACGCAAGACTAGCAACCGGATCATTGTGTGATTGAGAATAGATGGCAAGCCAATATTCAACAGCCCGAGTTTTTCGATTACACAAAACAACAGCAACAGAGTTACAATGTTTTGCAACTTTATTTGTCCCCAAAGACGATGGAGCAAGAAAATGTATGAATCCCCCTGGGTCCCAAGCAAAATGGAAGACAAAATACAAAAGGAAAAATGAAACAAAATCTTGAAGAGAAAATTTTAAAAATGGGTCTTGAAGAATTTCATCAAACATGTGTCTGGCATACCCAATTTTGGCAAGATTGAACAGCAAGGGGACGTTGAAGATCCCCCCAAATTTGGGTTTCATCATCTTCTGCAAAACCTGCGCACCACCCTTCTTCATCGAGTTGCACACTTTCGAATGAGACTGGTTCACTTCCTTCCTCGGCAAGGGACGCTTGTTCCCCGAACCCTTGCAGCGCTAACCTCTAGGCCTTGGGGTCTATGAAATTGAAGGAGCTGTTACAAGGAGAGGAGCTATGGAACTAGCTTTTGTGAAATTGGCCCTCATCTTGGCGAAATCGAGGTGCAACTCGGTCCTGAATCTTGCAAAGTCAGCGTGCATCGCAGTGCTAAACTTCGCCAAATTTATAATGGATACAACAAGATTTTCGAATAGTGTTGTAATGGAAGGTGTTGCAATTCCATCCTGCGTCTTGAAGAATGAAGATGAGCTCATCAAGATGAAAGCACCAATGTTAAGGGACGTGAACCCTTAAACGATCCCTCAATTAACAAGCAGAGAAAACAGAGAGAAGAACAAGGAAAAAGGAACGAAAACAACTTGTATATTTCTGAATGAATTGTATCAGTTACAATAGCTGTCCTTTTATTACAAAGACAACAAACTATGAATGTCCTAACCCCTGCCACGTCACATTTACAATAGCTATATTAGTGACTACAATATTAGTCTATTAACCTTCTATTCTTATTCTAATACACTCACTGTAAGTAACCCCAAGGCTTGATGTACAATTAATAGCTACTTACACGTAACAAACTTCCACCATGCATCATTACCCCAAAACACTCATAAGAACCAAGGCTTCATGCTTAAACCACTTAAAGTCTAATAAGGGAAATGGGTTAAATACATTCCACTATTCTGCAAGGTGTAGCCTACAATTGACTAGACAAATTGTACTTTGCATTAAAAGTTCATATATCTAAACGAGCTATGCATGTGCATAAGTATTTTTGTGTTTGAAGGTCTTGTTATATGAGTCTTGCATGAGTTTAGTAAGGATTGCAAAGTAGCTGCCTAAAATTAGAGCTTTGTAATTTGCATATGGCCAAACAAAAGGATGTATCTTTGAGGTGAGAGCTATGATGGTATGAACATTTGTTGTGACATTGCTTACGAATGAAACCAAATTGATTGTTGGCTTTCATTGCTTCATTTTAAAAGAGAGAATGGCAGGGGATTGTTGTTTACATGTAGGTCTTCTAGGGGTAGATATTTGCCTATGGGCCCTTATTAAATGCTTCCTACCCAAATCACCATTGACCATATAACTACTAGCTTCTAAACTTTGTAACAAAAAAAAAAAGTATATTTGTTCTTCTCACATGAGGAAGCAATTAAAGATAAAAACTTATTGAAGCCACTACCATTTAATTATAGACCCAAAAAAATCAATTCAACCCAAAAACGCTTTTGGTGAATGTTATATTAATGATTTTGTAATATATTTCTTTAACACGTCTCCTCACACCAAAGTTTATTGGACTTGAAGGATAGACAATATATAAATCCACTTACATGTGCTAAAAAAACTCCACAATATTTAATGCGGCAAAATCAACTTCCATCGGGGTAAAAATAATAAGTCTTTCACCTAATCTTAATCGTTGGTTGTCGTTAATCTAACAATTATAATTTACTGGATCACATTTAATAATTAATCTTTAATTCCCAATAAATTATAACCGTTGAATTCACAGAAATCGACAATTAGGGGATGTTTGGTATAGGAGAAATTTTTTATTACCAGAGAAAAAAATCTCGGAATATGATGTGAAATTTTTGTGCCAGGGTAAGTTACAAAAATGTGTTAGGTAGGCAAAAATTTTGCTGGGAAAATTGGGTTATGTTTACTGATACTATGTTTGGTTGATGATGAAATATTGATGGGAATGTGTAATAAAATTACGAAATTACCCTAATTTGTTTTAGCACTCCAGTACACAACACTCCATTCAAGCTCTACTCTATATACCCCACTTTCAGGATATTTCTGTGCACAAATAGTAAATAATGTTGCTCCATTAGTTAGATTAAAAAAATACCATAGTTCAAATGACTATTTTTTTTTCCAATCCCTAGTTCAAAACCAAATGCACAAGAACATTAATATACTGGTATTTTGTTTTTTAAGGACATACCAAACATGGTTTATATATTTTATGTAAGAACCTGCACCGTTAATTAAGGAAATTAATAAATAAATGTGAGAAATAGGAAATGATTCCATAATTGATCTTAATAATTATTATGAGGCTTTAATAATTATAACAAGTGATTAAGAATGCTGAAAGTCACTTTTCTGACGAAAAGTGCAGATACCGGTTCTGCTACTCGCTATAAATGCGTACCGATGAAGTATCCCGGAAAATTATAATAAGTGCATGAATATTCCTAGAATATTATATAGGACTTGTAAAACAAGTTTCAAGTTAAAATAATGAGAACTGGTGCCAGAACTGATGCTGGCTATAGAAAAGCGCGTACCAAAAAGGTGCTGCGAAAAATAAAATAAAAATATGATAAATCTTAGAAAAATGAATAGGTTAAGATTCCAAAGTTTGGGATTAAAATGGTAAGCGTAGCTATTAGTGCTAATACAGTGTGTTTAAAAATTAAATGGCTATATATATGCATTTTAGCACAAAACCCTAGGCATGTATGCATTCCTACGTGAAACTTCTGGGGGTGGCTGACCAGAAACACTGTTCTATTTCCTTCTTCACCATTTTGTGACCAAGTTATCACCTTTCTCTTGATTCCTTTTCTCTAAAACCTTGAGTTAGTGTGAGATAGCTTTGTGAGTGGGGAGAAGCCTCCATTTCTGTGTCTTAGCTTCTGTGTGTGAGGTGTTGTGGGGCTGAATTGGTGGTAAGGGTTGTGTGAGCCTTTGTGGTAGCTTTTTGAGGTTCAAGAAGCTTTCTTTGTGAAGAAAGGAACCACCTTGTCTGCCATTTTCGTTTCTTTGCAAGTCTGAACCGTGAGGACTGGGTGGGAAGCTCCAAGGGTGTTCATTTGCTGAGTTTAAGCTTGGGTAAGCTTCATCACCTTTGATCATGAGTTTTAGTGATTAAAAATGGAACCTTGATGCATGTAATGAACCTATGATCATAACCTAACGTTGGGTAATGTTAAACACACCTTAAATCATATGTTTAAGCTTCTGTATGCTGGAAATGAACCACCTTTGTTGGATATCTTCGCGAAAACGCAGAACTGCATTCTGTCGCAAAATATCCGGATATTGATATTCGGATATGGGGTCTTGTGATATTCGGATATGATATCCGGATATGGGATATCCGGATATGCCCCCAACATATATCCGGATATTCTGGGTTTTCGAGAACAGTAACGGTACTGTTCATACAGAACTATGTTTGGGGTTTGTGGACCCTAGATTGATGGAGTTGAGTTTCTGTAGTAATTAATCTAAGTTAGAATCAAGGGATTAAGGGCTTGTGGCTTTGTGAGAAGCCTTAAGACATGGAACGCAAAGGAAAGACGTTGTCTTTATATCGTATGCTTGTAGAGTATAAATATTGATGTTGTTATTGGTCCTAACAGATTGTGATTGTGCTGTGTGTGGACTCTTGGCATTGGATTGTTAGCTTGCAAGGTAAGCTTTCGTGTCCTCGGTTTAGCCATTGTTGGTTCCACCATGTCCCATGGGGGTGTGGTTATATGCATGATGTTGTTTTCATGATATATTGGTTTGTGAAATGTTATTAAGATGTTATATGCGAGTGCCTTTATGATATGCATGTGGTGGTCCACCTATACGGTAAGCCTGAGTATGTGGCACATACAATAGGGTGAGGTTGTGGGTAGGGGTGAAACTGGGCCGGCCCGGCCTACAGGGGCCTACGGCTCGGCCTACGTCAGGCCAGACCTGACCTAGTATATTTCGTAAAATAGGCCGGATTTAGACCTTGAAAAAGCTTGTTTAATAAAAAGGTTGTAGGCCACTTTCACAAGGCCTGGCCTATAAGCCTACAAGCCAGCCTATATTGTACTATTTATTTTAAATAAAATAAAATAGAGTAAGTATGCCTTGAAGAAAAAACAACAGATATAAATTTAATCAATTACAATTATTTATAACTTAATTATATTCGATTATATTTTAATAGAAATCTGACTTTATTTCTTGTATAGGAGGAACCAACATCTCAACATGTTAGATTGTGTATATGAATATATTAAAAGGTTTTTGGGAGAGGTTATACTTACTACAAGCATCATGATGTGTTTGTTAGATTCATGTAGTTATTTTAATTTACATAGTATGGATTTGTTTGTTGGATTTGATGACATATATGTTATTTAGTTTCAGCATTTTTGCTTATAAAAATGACTTAAATGCAGATTGTATGAGTTTTGTTATGATTCGTGATTCTGTTTGGACGTTGAAATTATGATTTTTTGTTTAGCAACAGAAATTGAGTATTTTGTAAAGTTGATTCATGGTTCTGCTTGGAAGTTAAAAATTAACAGGCTAACGAGCTAGGCCAGGCCATTTGTTTTTTTATAACAGGTCAAACCAGGCTAACTGTTAGACTCGTACTAGGCTTGGGCCATGCCAAATTGAAATCTTTTGACGTAGGCTTGGACTTTTCTAGGCAAAGCTTGGCCAACCCAGCCCACTTTCACCCCTAGCTGTGGGTGAGGTGCAAGCGGTGTTCCTTGTACTAACTGTAGGTAATAGACGTATTCCTGCATTTCTCTGGCCAGTAGAATAGTTGTGACACACATGGCATGAATATCTGTTGCACGACATAGTTTTGAAACTTATACTGTTAAATGCTTTTGAACTTATATTGCACATGTAAGTGAGCTTGGGGTGGAAGATCCTTGAGGACCCCTTGCCTTACTGAGATTTCTTGTTTAGAGATCTCACCCTACGTTTGGGGGCGCTTATTTCAGGTTCAGGTAATCAGGGGGTTGATACCTCTAGTGGCAGGAGGCCAGAGCTTAGTTGATTGATGATATCTGCTTATGCTGCTTATGTTGTTTTGCTGTTATACTTGGATGCGGATCCTGTTTACTGCTTTATGATTTTAGCTTCATTTTTGGATTACCATGTTGAGACGTTGTTATTATGTTGCTATTGGGTGAGCATTGGGATTGTCCATGCCACGTTGACTTGGTTATGTCTTAGTCTGGATTCCAGATGTAATAATGTATCAGGATATTGTCCGGACTACGTGTGGTAGGACCGTGACTTAGATACTCACTTATATCGGTATTACGAGGTATTTCAGTTAGATGTCTAATTGCAATTTATATACAGGCAATGTTTTATGAAAATTGATTAAGTAATCAACTTGGCTAAGATTAATGATGTCATAATTGAACAGAAAAATATATTCCGCAATTTTAATTAAGCGAGGCTTAATACGATGACATGCTAACAAACCGGGTGTACACAGGGTGTTACATTTTATGGTATCAGAGCCTGGTTCTAGGGATAAGCGTGTATGTATTGCAATAACTAAGATGTTTGGTTGTGTCTGTCTTGTGTGTTTGCTCCGTTGGGTTTTATTATGATAATGCATTTGTGATCACATTGCGTGGGCCTGATCAACTCATAATTTATGCAACTTGTGCAAAGTCATGGTAAACTCGAGGAGAACCCGCGAGACTGCTGAGGGTCAACCCGACCCGATCCTGACTGCATTAGCTGAGATGCAGGAGGCCGCTAGATTGGCCAACGTGGCAATGATGGATGCTGTTAGGGAAGCGAACCGGAAGGCCACTGAGGATGCTCTCGAGGCGAAACGCTTGGCAAACATGGCCATGATGAGGGTCATGTTGGAGGAGATGAGAGCTGGTCCTGTTGTTGGTCAGTTCCCACCGCCACCACTGCCGCCTCCACCTAGTCTGTAGGACGACAGCCAGAGCCATGTTGAGGGCACTGGTCATGCTACTGGGGTGATGGAACCCTACGTGGGGCCTGCGGAAGACCGTGATGTGATTGACTGCCGGCTTAATGCTTTCCGCAAGCATAAGCCACCTTCCTTTGATGGGTCTTATGATCCTATTGCTGCGGCAAGATGGCTACAGGCGCTGGACATGATCTTCCGGGTCATGCAGTGCTCGGACACATAGAAGTTGATGTTCGCAACCTATATGCTGGAGGGCGATGCCCATGAGTGGTGGACGAACACCTCTCATGCTTTTGAGATGTAGGGTAATGTGATGACATAGCCATTCTTTGAGGACTGTTTCCTGGGTCAGTACTTCCCGTATGATGCTCAGGAGAGGAAGCAAGGGGAATTCGACAGGTTGGTGCAGGGCTCGTTGTTTGTTGACAAGTACCTGGCCAAGTTCAATGAGCTGGTGAAATTTGCACACTTTCGGATGGAGAGGCCTACTCCGATCTTCTTGGCTGCTAAGTTCCGCAGGGGACTTAGTGAGGATATTGCTGGTTACCTTGCTGGTTCTGCTTCTAGAGACTTCAGGACACTGGTGCAGCAGTGTCGGGATATCGATGACTTCTGCAACTCGAGTAAGGCCAAGAGGGCCAAGGTCGCTGAGACGAAGGTAGCTGGTAGTTCCACTTCTTGGCGGGACAGGAAGCTTGGGAATAAAGGTAAGGGAAAGCAGATGGCGGTTCGGCAAGCGCCAAATCAGTTTAAGAGGACTTATGCTCAGGGGAGTGCAGCGAGACCTCCCGCTCCCAGATGTTCGGGATGTGGGAAAACTCATTTTGGGCCGTGTTCTTCAGGCCAGTTGATATGCTTCCAGTGTGGCAATGAGGGCCACTTTTCCAGAGACTGTCCGTCGTCGACGGCGAGAGCTGCAGCTGTGCAGGAAGTTCTATTGCATATGGTTCCCCTTCCACCACCAGCGGCACCTGCAGTGCCACCTGCTACTGGGCGAGTTTACACCCTGGATCGTCAGCAGTCGGACAGAGCTTCGAACCTTGTCAGAGGTACCGTTATCATTGGTGGATCATCAGTTGATGTTTTGTTTGATTCTGGGGCTACACATTCTTTCATCGCTACCCCGATTATTGTGGGGCTTGAGTTGCCTATGTCTGTGCTTTCTCTACCATTGCGGGTGACCACCGCCACCAGAGAAAAGTGTGTGACCTCCACTGTTCACCGCGATGTAGCGTTTCAATGGGATGACCGTGTGTTCTCGGTAGATCTGATAGGATTGCCGATGGCCAACTTGGAGATTATTCTGGGCATGGATTGGTTGTCCAGAAATGTGTGATGACTGATTGTTGTGCCAAGCGTGTGGTGATGTCCCCGTGTGAATCCACAGTCAGTTCCTCGCCCTATATCTCATTGCTGCAGGCTAGGAGAGCCTTGAGAGCAGGGGCATTTGGTCATGTCATGTTGGGAGGTTTGGTTAGTGGGGCACAGGAGGATATCGCTGGCATTACTGTGGTGAGGGAATTCCTCGAGGTGTTTCCTGAGGAGATTCCTGAGTTTCCGCCACAGAGGGAGATAGAGTTCTCCATAGATCTATTGCCTGGTGTGGGGCCTATTTCTTTAGCCCCATATCGGATGTCGCCGCTGGAGTTGGCGGAGCTGAAGAAGCACATTGAGGATCTTTCAGCGAAAGATTTCATCCGACCGAGCGTGTCTCCTTGGGGAGCGCCGATTATCTTTGTGAAGAAGAAAGATGGGACAATGCGATTGTGTACCAACTATAGGCAGCTGAACAAGGTGACAATCAAGAACAAGTATCCCCTTCCGCGTATTGATGACTTGCTGGATCAGCTCAGGGGTGCTTGCGTATATTCGAAGATTGATCTCCGGTCTGTATATCATCAGATTCGGGTGAAGCCGGAGGATGTCCCTAAGACCGCGTTTCGTTCGCTATACGGTCATTTTGAGTATTTGGTGATCCTGTTTGGACTCACCAATGCACCTGCTGTGTTCATGGATTACATGAACAGGATTTTGCAGCCGTACCTGGATCAGTTTGTGATCGTCTTCATTGACGACATTCTGATTTACTCCAAGACTGAGGAGGAGCATGCGGAGCATTTGAGGATTGTTCTGCAAGTGCTGAAGGAGAAAAAGCTTTATGCTAAGCCTTCTAATACGAGTTTTGGCTCAAGTCCGTTAAGTTTCTTGGGCATGTGATTTCTGCTGAGGGAGTCACAGTGGATCCCAACAAGATTGAAGCGATGCTGGATTGGGAGAGGCCCAAGACGGTTACCGAAGTGAGGAGCTTTTTGGGTTTGGCGGGTTACTATCGGTGGTTCATTAAGGGATTATCCACGATGGTTCTTCCATTGACTCGCCTTACTCGGAAGGAGACTCCTTTTGTGTGGACTCACGAGTGTGAGGAATGCTTTCAGGAGTTGAAGAAGAGATTGACCACCGCGCCTGTGTTGATCCTTCATGATTCTGAGGAGCAGTTTGAGCTTTACTGTGATGCTTCTGGAAAGGGGCTGGGCTGTGTTTTGATGCAGAACGGCAGAGTTGTTGCTTATGCTTCGAGGCAGTTGAAGCCTCGTGAGGAGAACTACCCGACTCATGATTTGGAGTTGGCTGCTATTGTGTTTGCTTTCAAGATTTGGAGGCATTATCTGTTCGGTATGCAGTTTGCTGTGTTCAATGACCACAAGAGCTTGAAATATCTGTTTGATCAGAAGGAGCTGAACATGAGACAAAGGAGATGGATGGAGTTTTTTTAGGACTACGACTTTGAGTTGAAGTATCATCCTGGCAAGGCCAATGTGGTAGCTGATGCTCTGAGTCGGAAATCCGTGAGTCTATCCAGTTTGTTGATTGGTGACTTTGGTGTCATTGAGAGATTTCGAGACCTGTCGGTGACTTCCTTGTTTGGGGGTGCACTTCTCGAGATGAAGACTGTGAGAGTCAAGAATGAGCTTATGGAGAAGATCCAATATGCACAAGTGCAGAGAGAGTGCCCAGACTACGTGAAGAACCAATGACTCCCATAACCTCTTGTGTCTTGGAATGAGGATGGACTTCTGTTATTTCAAAAGCAGATCGTGGTTCCTCGAGGTCCTTTGACCGAAGAGGTTATGGCGGAGGCCCATAAGGGCCAGTTCACTGTTCATCCTGGTGCTACAAAGATGTATCAAGACTTGAAGAGGAATTTCTGGTGGCCGGGCATGAAGAAGGACATAGTTGTGTATGTGTCCAAGTGTTTGATTTGCCAGAAGGTGAAGATAGAACACCAGAAGCCGTCTGGTAAGCTTCAACCTCTTGAGATTCCGGAATGGAAATGGGAGAGCATTTCCATGAACTTATTGGTGGGTTTGCCGAAGACTCAGGTTGACTGCAACTCTATCTGGGTCATTGTGGACAGACTGACGAAGTCTGCCCATTTTCTTCCAGTGAAGGTGAGCTTCACTATAGAGCAGTTGGCCAAGCTTTATGTTCGCGAGATCGTGAGGCTTCACGGGGTGCCCGAGAGTATCATTAGTGATAGGGACCCGAAGTTCACATCTCGGTTCTGGGAGGCGCTGCATGAGGCTTTCGGTACGCAGTTGAGATTGAGTACCGCCTATCACCCTCAGACTGACGAACAGACTAAGAGGACCATCCAGACCTTGGAGGACATGTTGAGGGCTTGCACTATGGAGCAGGGTTCAACATGGGATAGGTACCTGCCATTGGTTGAATTTTCTTATAACAACAGTTTTCATGCTAGCCTGGGCAGGGCACCCTACGAGGCGTTGTATGGTAGGAGGTGTCGGACTCCTACCTACTGGTCTGAGGTTGGAGATAAAGAGTTGTTTGGCTTGGCCAACCCAGCCCACTTTCACCCCTAGCTGTGGGTGAGGTGCAAGCGGTGTTCCTTGTACTAACTGAAGGTAATAGACGTATTCCTGCATTTCTCTGGCCAGTAGAATAGTTGTGACACACATGGCATGAATATCTGTTGCACGACATAGTTTTGAAACTTATACTGTTAAATGCTTTTGAACTTATATTGCACATGTAAGTGAGCTTGGGGTGGAAGATCCTTGAGGACCCCTTGCCTTACTGAGATTTCTTGTTTAGAGATCTCACCCTACGTTTGGGGGCGCTTATTTCAGGTTCAGGTAATCAGGGGGTTGATACCTCTAGTGGCAGGAGGCCAGAGCTTAGTTGATTGATGATATCTGCTTATGCTGCTTATGTTGTTTTGCTGTTATACTTGGATGCCGGATCCTGTTTACTGCTTTATGATTTTAGCTTCATTTTTGGATTACCATGTTGAGACGTTGTTGTTATGTTGCTATTGGGTGAGTATGGGGATTGTCCATGCCACGTTGACTTGGTTATGTCTTAGTCTAGATTCCAGATGTAATAATGTATCAGGATATCTTCCGGACTACGTGTGGTGGGACCGTGACTTAGATACTCACTTATATCGGTATTATGAGGTATTTCAGTGAGATGTCTAATTGTAATTTACATACATGCGATGTTTTATGAAAATTGATTAAGTAATCAACTTGGCTAAGATTAATGACGTCATAATTGAACAGAAAAAGATATTCCGCAATTTTAACTAAGCGAGGCTTAATACGATGACATGCTAACAAACCGGGTATACACGGGGTGTTATATTTTACCTACCCACTTTCCCAACATTCCTATCAGAATCTACATAACAAACACCCCCTTAAGATTTGGTGTAAGAGTTATTATTCTTATGCCGGTGTAAGTTGATTGTATCCCATATTTAATTGTTTATTATTAAAATAAATGCGGTAAGGATTGCATAGGACCATTTGATCATGGAGACTCTAGTATCATGTAAGGAACCATTTAAATTTATCTATTTACACAAGAATACTCAACTTGTACCTGCTACAAAAATCATGCCTGAGTTGATTATGTTTTCGAATACAATCTCCTCCCATTCTTTTCATATCATGTTACTCCTCCAAATATATAATGAAGTTGGGAATGTATCTGTTGTAAATGATAGTTTAGAATAGTAGTATAGAAGTCCCACATCATGTATATCTCTTTATATTTTCTTTCTTTTAAGTTATATAATAGACTTTCCGCTGTGTAGTTGAGACACACGGATTACTTATAAATCTCTTTGTTCTTGATATTCAACATGGTATCAGAGCTTCAGTGACCATAGGGTCACGAGTTCGATCCTCACCGCCCCCTACTTGTGGATTAAATAAAAAAAACACAAAAAGGTAAACCAAAAAAATTGGGCCTGTGCAATATCCACACTTCAAGCTCAATAAGCTCTCTTGTGAGGGGGCGTGTTGAGATATATAAAACCATTAATGTAGCCTCACCCAACAGCTTAAGCTTTTGGGTTGAATTGGTTCTTTACATGGTGTCAGAGCCTCGTGTCCCGGGTTCAATTCTCACCCCCCCTCCCTACTTTTTTTCTAGTGGAATTTATTTGTTCGCACAGGTAGGTGGGCCTGTGCATTGTCCACCCTTCAAGCCCAGTGGGCTCTCGTGTGAGGGGGCGTGTTGAGATATATAAAACCATTAATGTAGCCTCATCGAACAGCTTAAGCTGTTGGGTTGAATTGGTTCCTTACATGGTATCTAGAGCCTAACAAGATCCGTATCTTTCTGGTAGACCCACAGCTTAAACTGTCACCGTCGTCAGTTTCCGGCCACCGTCTGCCACCACTATCCTCCTCCGGAAAAGTTTTTCGGCGACCGTTCTGATCAAAAAGTACATCAACGGACTCAGAAGTAGCTGATCTACCCAACACCGCAAGACCCACCGTAATTAGAGGTTGCCAGCACCGTGAACCACCGTTGACCGCCACCACCGATCACTTTTTTGGCACTTTTTTCGGTGAGCCACCCATAGTTGTGATCGTCACAAGGAGGCGGTTATTTCCATCTAAGGCCCGCTCCAAAATTCGCACTGACGCACCCTCACGCGCGTGAAACATACGCGCTACTTCCACCATCAGGATTGCCCTCTTCTTCCTTGTTTAGATCGATCCTTACCTTGTGGTTTTGAGTTCGTTGCAACCCTTCCGAAGCATTTCTCCTCTTTCCATTACTATTCACGACATCTTTGTTTCAGCGAATTGTTCTTGATCCATGGCTGATTCTAGCTCATTTATCCTTCGTCAAGATATTTCTCAGCTCACGATCCCTGGTTCCACTACTACTGTTGTGCATACAGGTAATAGCGTTGCTGGTTTCACTCAAAGTTCATCATTTGGTCATTGGGTTCTTGATTCTGGTGCCTCTGATCATATTTTTGGTAATAAATCTTTGTTTGCTCTCTTTCTACCTCTGGTTATTTGCCTGCTGTCACTATGGCTAATAGTTCCCAGGTTCAGTCTCATGGGATTGGAACAGTACATCTCTTTCCGCCCATTACTATTGATTATGTGCTCTATGTCCCTGGTTCACCCTTTAATCTCCTTTCCATTAGCCGTTTAATACGTTCTCTTGATTGTCTCATTTCTTTTACCCAAAATTGTGTTTTTTTACAGGATCGAAATTCGGGGAGGACAATTGGGGGCAGATTTGAGTCTAATGGCCTTTACTTGCTCTCCAACTCCTCTCATGCTCATTCTGTATTAGATTCTCCACTCACTATTCATGCTCAGTTAGGTCATCCTAGTCTTACAAAGCTCCAGAAGATGGTGCCACGTTTGTCCAAGTTGTCCACTTTGCAATGTGAATCATGTCAATTCGGGAAACATACTCGCAGTTCTTTTCCTGATAGAGTCAATTGTCGTGCCTCCTTTCCTTTTAGTTTGGTTCACTCTGATGTTTGGGGACCCAGTCGTACTGAATCAACTCGAGGTTATAGATATTTTGTTACCTTTATTGACGATTATTCTTGAAACACTTGGTTATTTTTACTAAAAAACCGCTCTGAGTTGTTCTCCATATTTCAGAAGTTTTATGATGAAATTCTTACTCAATTTGGTATTCCTATCCGCACTTTTCGTAGTGATAATGCTCGTCAGTATCTGTCTCAACCATTTCAATCATTCATGGCTTCTCACGGCATTCTTCACCACACATCATGTGCTCACACCCCCCAACAAAACGGGGTTGCTGAAAGAAAAAATCGTCATCTTATTGAAACAGCTCAGACACTTTTAATTCATGAGAATGTTCCTACCAGTTTTTGGGGTGATGTTGTTCTCACCGCATGCTATCTCATTAATCGCATGCATTCCTCTATCCTTGGTAACCAGGTACCGTACACTATCTTGTTTCCTCATCAGCCTTTACATTCCTTACCCCTTCGTATTTTTGGTTCTACTTGTTTTGTCCATGAACTCGGTCCCAATCGTGACAAGTTGTCTGCCAAATCCCACAAATGTGTGTTCCTCGGTTACACTCGGACACAAAAAGGTTATCGGTGTTACTCTCTGAGTCTCCGTCGCTCTTTTGTCTCGGCGGATGTTACTTTCTTTGAGTCTGTGCCATTTTTTGGCTCCACCTCTATTCCTGATGACTCTGTTGATACTCAGTTACCTTTACCCTCTGTTCCAATTGAATATGTTCCGGCACCAGATTCCACACCACCACCGCCTACTGTCACTTCTCCATATGTCCCAGCGCCAGATCCTCCTCTCCAAGGTTATCACCGTCGGTCACATCCACCCATACCCCAAGACATTGATGAGGTTCCTATGGACTCAGATCTGCCATCATCAACTCCTGCGGCTTCGGTCCCGCCCTCCGACATTGACCTACCCATTGCTCTCCGAAAAGGTACTCGTAATATTCGTCCTCCACCCAGGTATTCAGTAAATATGAGTTATCATCGCCTTTCTCCATCACATTTTGCTTGTCTTTCTTCTTTGTCTTCTGTATCTGTTCTTACGACTATAGGTGAGGCATTATCCCATCCCGGATGGCGACAGGCTATGATTGACGAGATGTGTGCACTTCATGGCAGTGGTACTTGGGATCTGGTTCCTCTTCCCTCTTGAAAATCTGTTGTTGGATGTAGATGGATATTTACTGTTAAGGTTGGTCCTGATGGACACGTGGATCGTCTCAAAGCACGTTTGGTGGCTAAGGGATACAATCATATGTTTGGTGAAGATTATGGGGATACATTTTCCCCTGCTGCAAAAATGGCGTCTGTTCGCCTCTTTATTACTATGGCTGCTATCCGTCACTGGCCCCTTTATCAATTGGATGTCAAAAATGCTTTCCTTAATGGTGATCTTGCTGAAGAAGTTTATATGGAGAAACCTCCTGGATTTGTTGCTCAGGTGGAGTCCAGTCTAGTTTGTCGACTCCGCAAATCTTTGTATGGTCTCAAACAATCTTCACGAGCTTGGTTTGAGAGGTTTAACACCATTGTCCAGCAGTTTGGTATGACTCGGAGTGCAGCTGATCACTCAGTCTTTTATCGCCACTCAGACTCTGGATCCATTTATTTGGTGGTATATGTTGATGACATTGTCATTACAGGTGATGACCATCAAGGCATTACTCAGTTAAAAAAACATCTCAATCATCATTTTCAAACAAAGGATCTCAGAAGACTATGATATTTCTTGGGAATTGAAGTGGCTCAATCTAAGGATGGTATTGTGATATCCCAGAGGAAATATGTTATGGACATTCTAGAGGAGACAACTTTGTTGAATGCTAAGCCCGTCGATACCCCCATGGATCCAAATGTCAAGCTTATGCCAAATCAGGGGGAGCTATTTTCAGATCCAGAAAGGTATAGAAGATTGGTTGGGAAGTTGAACTATCTTACAGTTACTCGACCAGACATCTCATTTGCAGTCAGTGTAGTAAGTCAGTTCTTGAATTCTCCTTGTGAAGATCATTGGAATGCAGTGATCCGCATCCTCAAGTACATCAAGAATGCTCCAGGTAAAGGTCTCCTCTATAAAAACAAAGGTCATACCAAAGTTGAGGGATACTCAGATGCTGATTGGGCAGGTTCCCCTAGTGATAGAAGATCCACATCTGGATATTGTGTATTCCTTGGAGGTAACTTGATTTCTTGGAAAAGCAAGAAACAAAGTGTAGTTGTCAGATCAAGTGCTGAAGCAGAATATCGCTCCATGGCTACAACCACATGTGAACTTATCTGGTTAAAACAACTATTGAAGGAACTCAAATTTGGAGACATTGGCATAGCATCTCTCATTTGCGATAATCAAACTGCTTTACATATTGCTTCCAATCCAGTGTTTCAGAAAGGACCAAGCACATTGAGATAGACTGTCATTTTTGTTAGGGAAAAAGTCCTCTCTGGAGATATAGTCACTATTTTTGTTAACTCAACTGATCAATTAGCTGATGTTTTCACTAAGTCTTTGAGAGGGCCTAGGACAGATCACTTATGTAACAAGCTTGGTGCATATGATCTATATGCTCCAGCTTGAGGGGGAGTGTTGTAAATGATAGTTTAGAATAGTAGTATAGAAGTCCCACATCATGTATATCTCTTTATATTTTCTTTCTTTTAAGTTATATAATAGACTCCCCGCTGTGTAGTTGAGACACACGGATTACTTATAAATTTCTTTGTTCTTGATATTCAACAGTATCACCTTCCCAATTGTTTTCCCATTTTATGTTGGGGTTTAGACCCAGGAAAAATGTATGGAGAAGGCTCGTTAACTCCTGTGTTTCATTTCATTGTTCAACTAACTATTAGTAACAGTATGTTCAATAGTTGGCTGAGAAAACTAAAAAGAATCTAGGAGCCAAAGTGGAAAACATTATAGTTATACCTTTTGATACATTTTTGCTGAATCTGTGATCCAATATCATGGAGAGTAATTCCCACAAAAAGTTAAAATAAAATAAACATGTATTCTGTAAGTCATATTGCTTATTGATGGAATCCTATTACAAATCTTTGAATACCAGCAAAATCAGCAAGTATTTCAAAATTGCAGAAGCTTCCACTTCTATGATTTTCCATGTAATCAACTAAAGCCCTGCACTGTTGTTCACCATTTGTCTGTTAAAGTTATGAAAGAAGCAATCAGAAGCAGCATATAATGAATGTGATACAGTATGCAATAGCATCATGAAAGCTTAAGTTGAAAAATAAAACATTTTCCACTTTCTGGGCTACTTGTAAGGTTATAGGGTTGATTGTAATGTACAAATGTTCTTTAATAGATATCATTAAAAATTCATCCCATCTAGTTGATTATTATTCCTTCAATTTGCCCTAAAACCCATCAAACCCAAAACACTAAATCCCACAGTTACTGTTCACAATCACAACACCTAAACAACAACAATCTAACCTTAAAACCGCATACTATTGCTTGCAATTCCTCTTTATCATCAACCATTCAATCCACCTGTTTCTAACCCTAGATTCTGACTCATTAAACCCTTGCATTGTCTTATTTGCAATAGTCCAACATTTTGAATTTCATCTAGCAGGGCCCATATATCTAAAAAATTTAGGGAAAATTAAATACATAAATATCAATAAATAAATAAATAAAATTGATGGGAAAGATCAATCAATATCAGAGGAAAGCCTATAAATCTAACTCCATAAATCAATCGCAGGAAAAAGAAATCACATCGGAACCCACAAAGCAACCGCAACATTGTGGTCTTTGTTTAAAATTAAAAAAATTTCAGAACTGCAAGCTTTAAAAAATTTCATGACCATATCAACTTCAACCTGCATAACAGTAGCTACAACGCCCATAATCTTTGTAACCACGACCGCAATCTAAAATCATATTGATTATAAACCGTTGAAGAGACAGAGTATTATAAAAGTATAAAAAAATTATCATCATAAACTTCATCATTGTCCATACATAATATTGGTTCACCACTTTAAGGCTACATAGACAAACATGGAATCACCAACATAGCTATCTGGCTTCAAATCCATTAAACATTGACATGTTTTGTGTCCCATGATAACATAAATAAATTCTAATGAGTAATCATTTGTATCCCAAGCTAAAATGAAACCTTGGACATCACAGAACCTTTTCTAATTATATTGCTTATATTGTCAAAGAGAATCTATAATTTTGCAACATCTGCATCTGACAGCCTATGTTTATTTTTTTGCAAGAATCTATATATATAACAGCCTATGTTTTTTTGCTATCATGGGGCTTCTCCAGTAAGACATAAAGATACACAATTTACATTGTCTTTAAGTAAGTTTCAAGTTGAATGATTAAGGAACAGTCCTTTTTGTAGAGAGATTTTAGTCATAAGTAATTCTCTAAATAACAAGTCATTGTTTGCTGAACAATTTTTGCCTGAATAGTATCATCTAACCAGAAATCACGTAAATTTCTCAATATATATATAAAAGTCCGCCTTCTTTTACTGAGATGGGATCAAGAAGCGGCATTTATGATTTTATGGAAAGTGGTCGAGGATATTACTCTTTCATACAGTACCTTATTACTCTTTGATTATATTTCATGAGTAAGCAGAAGCACAATAAGAAACATAAAAGAAATTTGGTGCAAATTTCTAGGAAATAAAAGACCCATACCTCAAAGGCAAAAAATCCACCAGGCTTCAAGATTAGAGCAGCTCCATCACAAAGACGGAGAAGAGCATCCATGCCATCAATACCTCCATCTAATGCAACTCTAGGTTCATGTCTACCAACTTCAGCTTGTAGACCAGAGATTTCTTTACTTGGTATATAAGGTGGGTTGCTTACAAGACCTGCAAGTTTTCCTTCCATATCCTTCAATGGTTCAAACCAAGATCCTTCCCTTAATTCAACTTTGTCCTGTAGATGACAAAAAAGTGGCTCATATGATGACCAGAAATAACATAAGTGGAAGCAGCAACATATATTAAGAAAATACATAAGGGGACAGGGTGAGAACTGAGAAATGATGCAAGGCAATTATACGAAAATCAACAATTTTAAATTCATTTTTTCTTTCTGTTTTTCTTTTTTGGTAGATAATCTAGAGGTATCACAACTCAACATCGGAATACGGCTCTAAGGCTAGCAGACCATTGTCACCCGAGAAAGGGTGAGACTAATTTCCCTTCAAGGGGAAGACGATTTCCCTCTGACCTCCAAAGAATTTCAAGAATTTGCTTTGACCAGGGTTTGAACCATGACCAAAGCAAACCCTTGGGCCCTCAACTTGCCAACTGAGCTACCCTTAGGGGTTTCTTTCTATTTTTTAAGTTAATATACTTCTCTTCTCACACAGATACATATAATATCTATTTCAACAAAAGGATGTGTTTACATCCTCTAAAACATTTTAAACCATTAATGTGTCCTCACCTAAAACAATTAAAACAGTGATTTTCAGCTTTGAATTAAAAAAACCAAACAAAAAAAAAACACACACACACACACGGCGAGCTGCATGCAAGACACATGGTAGGTGGGAATTTGTCTTTCCAATTTCAGCATGTTCATAAGGAATCAATGGAGGAAGTGAAAACCATGATGTCCCACTAGACCCCAGTATTTGACCTGCTCAAAATGTGGTGTGTTCGACTCCTGTGAGGGTCACAACTCCTAGAAAAGGTAGAGAGACTGAAACCCAAAACCGAATTAGTTCGACTTATTAAGGCTTCAAACAATTGTATCTACCAAAAAAAAAAAAGTTTTTTAAAACATAGAGTTTGAAAGCATGAATCTCTAACCTGTAAGCAATACCTCTGCACATTGTAAGCTGCAACAGAAACTGCCACAGGGCTTAAATCTGTGGCAATAACCCTCCCCTCACTTCCTAAAATCCTACCAATGCCTATAGCAAGGGCACCACTCCCAGTCCCCAAATCAGCCCACACCCCACTTTTCAAATCCTCATTCTTTGAAACCACATCAGACACCAAATCAACAACAAGTTCTGTCTCAGGTCTGGGAATCAAGACCCCTTCTTGAACACTCAACACCAAATCCCTCCAATGCTCACATCCAACTATATATTGAAAAGGTCTCCTCTCTTGGATCCTCTGCTTCCATAAACAGTAGAGCTCATCTATATCAACCCTCATTCTCACCCTCTCATCATTACTCTCCACACTCAACTGTGAAAACACTGAGTGGTCGTCTTCAACAGCATCCTCAATGAGCCACGTAAGCTCCCTGCACAAAATGCTTGAGTCTGGCCCATTATCTGACTGCACAAAAGATGACCCAATTGAAGAAGCAACACTTTTGGCCCATTCATGCCACTTTTTGAGGTCACATGATTTTGTTGAATAGATGGGTGACCTTAGAAAAAGGGGAACTTGGGGTTTCAGAGAAGTGGGTGGAGAAGATGATAGTACTAAAGAACAAACGGGTCTACACAGACTGCTAAATGTAGAAGAATCGAGGTGTATTTGGAACCTATAAGAAGGATATACCCTGATTAAGCTTAGCTTCATTTCAAGGAATTTGAAAATGCAGAATCAATTATCAACTTCAATACATGCATAATTCAACAAAGAAAGAAACTAAGAGTTACTCAAAAACTCAATTCTAGAGTTACCCATCATCTTCTTCGTTTGAAATTGAACCCCAAGACTTCAAATTACTCCTAAAACACGGATTTTGAAGTTGATTTTCCACTCCGTTGGGGAAAAGGATAATATATTCAGAAAAAGGCTCAGAAAATGACTGTGAAGGGGAAAGTCTTATTTGAAAAATATTTTAGGGATAAAAACAATTAAAAATGGTATAAATTCATCAAAATTTTCATTAAAATGGTTAAAAAAAAACAGCATTTTCTGCATTCTTAAGGGAGAATTTGTACCTAGAAACAATTTATGTAATTCTATTATTCTGTGTTGGAAAAGATTAGTCCCACGTAAAGGTTGTAGGAAGAAACCATTGGAATTGTTAATGATATAGTACTATATATATATATATATATATATATATATATATATATATATATTTTATTTTTCTGGTAAACTAGTACAAGTATATTTTTAACATGACTAATGTAATCATATACTTGTTTAATAATAATTTAAATGTCTTTAGTAATATCATGATTCATGACTAACTAAAAATTATTGAAGGGATACATCCAAAACCAATTTTTTTTTTCATATAATTAAGTTTATGAAAAAATAAAAGAAATGAGTGCACCCTCACCTTCTGAAGAAAAAAAAAAGAAAAGAAAAGAAAAAGCTGCAAAATCTGTGTCCTTTAATTTAAGGAGGATACCGTTGTACCCAAAAAAAAGGAGGATACCTTCCTTAATATTTAGGCAAGTGCCTTATTTAATTAAAAAATGATATGTATAATAAATTATTTTTTATAAATATTTATATTATTTAATTTATTTGATCTTAATCTTAATATCATCAAATAAACAATTTAAGAAATAATTATAATGTGAATTATTAATGCAAACAACGAATGAATAAATTTATTGTGAGTTTAATACTTCTCATATTGTAAGAGATAAATTTATTTCCTACATACATTTTTATGTGTGTTGGACCCATGTGGGCACATACCAGAAGAAGAGAGAAAGAAAAAAAAATGGATCACACACATTTTTATGGGCTATTTGCCCTTTAATTAATTAAAATTTACAACTTCACTCCCATTTTAAAAACTATTTAAAAGATTTGACATTTCGTTAAACATAACACTAATCTGTCCTCGTTGACCAAAAACTATACTCGAGTATAAGACAATATTGTCCTGGTTGAAGTTGTTCATCATTTCTTGAATTATTTACTCGAATATCACCATTGATACTCGAGTATCACAATACATACCTGAGTATCCACCCTAGATACTTGAGTATATGTCGGCCAAAAACCCTTAAATGAGTGGGTTTGGGCCTCATTTGTCACTTACTCGTTTTCTACTCCAAAATCTCCCTCGTTTTTCATCTCTATTTCAAGCCATCAAGTTTGTATCCAAAGCTTATATCTTGTGAAATTTTTGTCATTACACTTACATATTCAAAAAATATTTCAAAAATCTGAATCCAAGCCAAACCCTAGATCCAATTTCATGTTCAGAGATGAACTCAAGTTCAAACACTTATCCTACAGTTAGCTACCACAATGGGAGATAATTTGAAGGTCCCAATGGTGTCTGATTTGAAGGAAAGAAGAAAACAAAAATGAAACAGAGCACTACATACAATGAATTGAAGGGGAGAATTCACCAAAAATTTGGGTTACAAGACCGCCAATGTATTCATCGTTTGATAGCCAGGTTACAAACTCTAGTTGATAAGGATACAATATGCTACATTGGTGACGATATCAATGATGATGAAGGTGTTGAGTTTGTTACGGATTCATTTGATGACCAAAAAGTACAAGAATATATTGAGATATATGTTGAAGTTGATTCTGCTTAGTGTTCATCTTTACCCACGCATACAAGCACTCCACAGTATTTTGGTTAAGAAGACATTGTTGTCGGTTTATCTGCACATGTGCAAGTGTTAATTCAGATAACATTGGGGGAGGGAGAGGAGGATGTGGGCAACAATAAGGAGGGAGAACCTGATAGTGTTATTCCACCAGGTGACACATCAGATACTGACGTGGAGGGTGATTTATGATGCTGACATGAATGCAGTAAGCCTGAGTTCCCCAGCTATGTCACCATTTCATGTTGACCCAGTTAGTAGTGGTAAGTTATTAAATTACGATTTTAATTGAACATTTCATATTTGTGTTGTTATTGCTTCTGACAAAAAAATCATGCTTTAAATGTAAGGCCTGAGATTGAGCCATTTTGAAATGAAATCCAGCATTATTCCTTCATTAATTAGGTGTATCCTAATGACGAGATGAAGATGTTGTATGGTAACGATGACTTGCATGATACCTGGAAATTAAGGGATCCTTTATATGTGCAACAGGAGTTTGGTTCCAAATATGAAATGCAATATACCATGAAATTATTTTGTATGAAAGGGAATTATACAACCATAGCTGAAAAAAGTGATGAGCATAGATTTGTGATGAAGTGCTGGAACCATGGTGACAGTTGTCCCTGGTATATGAGGGCAATCATGCCCAAGAATGGAAACAAATGGTTGGTCCACAAGTGGGGTAGGGATCACACCTGCCTGAACTAGGCTCATGCCCGGGTCATAGACAACTTGATTCACAGGTTATATGTGCAGTCATTATGAGTGTATTTTGTATTAAACGCATTTAAATATCTTTTTGTTTATGTTATTAATTTAGTAAAAAAAATTATTGCTTTGTTTTGATAGGTATGTTAAAGGAAGATCTAGTTGTGAAGCCAGTTCTGATTCAAGAGAGGATACAACAGCTGTATGGCTACAACATATCCTACTAGGAAAAAATAAAGGACCTTTTTGTCTGGGACAGATTGTATGCATTCTTGGCTAATTGGCTGACATACATGACGTAGTGTGCAGTGGGTTCTGTCTTCCAACTTGATACCGATCAGCATTTTATCCATCATTGGCTTGTCAGTGATAAGGCCGTCTCTCATAGAGTTTTTTGGATATTTCACCAATGTATTGAGGCCTTTAAATTCTGTAAGCTGCTACTTCAAATTGAAGGTACTCATCTGTATGAAAAATACAAAGGAACCCTTTTGATTGCGACATCACAAGATGGAGATGGATATATGCTGCCAATTGCCTTTGTTATCATTCGTCTAGGTGAAAAGTTGGAGGAATGGTCATGATTTATTATCCTTCTATGTTTTCATGTGACACAGAGGCAAGGTAGACTAGTATAGGTTACCCGAGTATTCCAGTTGGAAATGGACGTGCTACTTCTGTTTCACGAATTTTTTGGCTCCGAAGAAATTTGTAACACCATGTACTCGTACAATATGACTTGGGGAGGGGGTTTGTAGCGTGTGCACGGACAGTTCGGAGTACGTAATGGTACCAAATGCCAAAACGAAAAACTTGGTTTCAACATACCAAGTTGTAATTTAAGGTTAACAATAACCAAAACATGACTCAATTGGCATATACTCATACAACCAGAATTAGGGAAGGTATTCTGTTTGGGCATAGGGTTACGAATAGTCCAGTGTGCGCAATGGCAACAAATGTAGAATCAGACAACTTGGTTTCAATATACCAAGTTGTCATTTTTGACATAGTCTAACGCATTTGGACTTAGGGATGAGATTTGTGCATGTAAAATTAGTCAGATGTCATTCAGATCAAACATATAGCGGCAAAATAACGATATTTATGCTAAAATGTAAACATAAAGCCATTACACATAAACAAACAACAATATTCGTTAAATAAACTTCCTCCAATCAAAATCACCTTAAGACCCTAAGTACATCAAACAAAACCTTAAGTACATAAAAAAACCCTAAGTACATCAGGAAAAACCTTAATACATAGTATCTGATTTTGTCGCCTCATCGTCGTTGTCCCCCTCCTCCTCAAAAGTAGACTCAGCAGTAGCAGCAGGCTCCTCCATACCCTGTTTGTGCGCTGACTCCAAGCGTCCCACTCTGGATTCCATCCGAGTCCGCCACTTGCCTCGGTCTTGTCTAAATCCCCTAAGTCATGCACCAAGGTCTCGACGCTCCATGTCAACCTGTGCATGGATGACATGATATGATCAATCATCCATCCACCCTCAAGAGCTAGAGGATCTAGTGGCGATGAAGACATGCACCAGTAAATGGCTCATCCCGTTAGGAGCAGGAACATCAATGTCATCGCCTACAAGTGAACCAACAATATTAAATGTTAACATTAATATTAATAGATTAAATGTACAAATTAAATATAATGTGTCATCATCATCATCACCTGCAAGTGCATCCTCAATCTCAACATTATAGTGGGGGGAACTCAGGTGGCACAGGTGCAGCCTTATACACTCACACACCAGAATGTAACTGCTTAATCCAACATTATTTGAATAGACGCTCCCCAAACTTGGCATTCCAACCTATGTGGATCCTCAATGTCTTTGTATACATAGGCACACCAAACCTATGCAATATCTTCTGCACCAGGTATGCATAAGGGAGCTCATCCTTTCTAGACTTTGCAGCCTTATACATCAGAATGCATATATAATGCCTCTAGTTCACCCTAATTTGGTGAAAGATGGCCCATAAAATCACAAAATCACCCTCCAGCACCTAAGAGTGATTATACGGGAACTGAAAAATAATATGTGCGCAGATATAATATAGTATATGGGCAAGCACAGATAGGTTGCCCAAAGGATACTGAGCAAACTAGCCAAGCTCTGGATCAGCTCTCTGGGTCTCCTCAATAATCGTCTCCTGAGCGTAATTCTGAAAAACATAATGGGAGTCTCCGTTATATTAGACTGCGTTTGCATCAGCACTAAAGTCATAGCCCAGGAGCTCCATCCAGATAGGGGCAATCATCACAAAATTAATACCGCAGATGCGGGAAGTCAGCTCGCCCTGGTAGTAGTGGAGGTTCTGGTAGAACGCCCTCGCCACAACCTCCGAATAGGGGCACTCTATCTCAGCAAAGACTAGGAGATGTGTACACTCCAACAATGTCACAATCTTGAACCTCTCCATGTTGAAGAACGCCGAATCCAGTGATTTTGGCTCACATATGTTGCTGCTCATGAAGGATTTCACGAACCGATTGTGTGTTGCGACGTTATCCTTAAAAAAATACCCAAATTGTATGTCAGGAGCCTCCTCAAGAGTTGGCTCAGGCTAAAAGGATGAGGACCTGTCATGGTGACGCTCAAACTTTCCTAACCGAGGTCTCTATTCAAAGTGGAGGAGTTTTTCCTTCAACCTCTTTGCCGGGGTATTATCTCTACTTTCTTGAGCTATGAAGTTTTAATAAAATCCATGTATTCTTGTCGATTCGAGTTTCAGATTTATTTTTTCTTATTTCACTCTTTCTTTTGTGCCGGACTCCATGAGTCGGGTATCAAGTATGATATTCCAATGTTCCTTCCTCAACCTTTTTGGCCAAGGTACGTAGCTCGGACTAGTTGACCCGTCTTTTTGACCGTTTTACCGAGATCTTAATTTATAAGGATTGTTGTTTCCCTCCTTCAATTTTGATTGTTGTGTTGCTACACTTGCCCCCCGAGTCCGGTAGTCAGGTAATATGGATTGTCTGACTGTATTGCTTTTTATTTTAATCCAATTTCTGAAATTGGTCTTCATCTGGTATTTTGGGCGAGTATCTGTATGTCGAAATACCGACTATGCTTTTGTAATTTTCCTTTTTTGCTGATTCGGAGATCTTTGAGCCTTTTTTTAACTGATATTGCTAGATTTTGTTCCTGGTACTTTGCATGTTTTATTTGCAGAGTTGAATTCTTCCTTGCTATAATTAGCCCGACTTCTCCTGCCGTAACATTTTATCTAAGCCCAGCTTTAATCTCCATAGCCTTTGATTATTTTTGACTTGACTCACTAGCCTAATTTCGTGATAATATTAGCCTGGTTTTGTATGTCGTGACCTTATTTATTTTGAACTTGGTTTTGCCAGAATTTTCCAGTGATATTGCCTTATGTTTTAACCCGGCTGCATATACCGTGGCTTTCACAGATTTGGACTTGACCAGAGTCATTTGGTGAAATTGACCTCTTTGAATCCGGCTCACATTTCTGATATGTTTTAATATTTGAGCCCCGCTTCTTTTGCGATAACTTTATTATTTAAGCCCCTGCTTCTTTGATCTTATTTCAATATGTCTGCCCCTTTAAATTAGGGCCTATATCATATCATTTTGTTTGCCTAAATTTTTAGGATTATTGGCTTTATTAACTCAAATATAATTTTGAGGTTTTCCAACCAAAACAGGTTTATTTTATTTATGAACTCGGATATATTTTCGAGTTCTATCTATGACCTGGCCAAGGTTAAAATATATTATACGGATTCTGCGCTATTATTTGTCTGGTATTTAATACCATGACCTTTCTTTATTTTAACTTTGCATATTTGCAAAGATGCTATTTTTGAAGGTATTTAATCCTTCCTTCACATTATATCTGTAACGCCTCATCTGCAGCCGGTTAATTATATGATAGTAAGTGCAACATGCACAACTTAACTAATATGGAAGCTTGTTGCCTTGCTAACAGTTATGCAAGTAGCGCGCAAGTATACGTGACAACAAGTAATACAGGACGTATATGAGACTCTTATATCGTTCCCACAAGGATCTTTAGCGTATGTACTTTGACAAAATTTGGTAATTGCTAAAACTGAACCTTTTCTAAAAATGGTTAAAAAAATGGAAAACAAATAAACACAATACTACTACTAAACCGTGTATTCTTTTCTTTTTGGATTTTTCTTTTAAAAATTGATTTGACAACTTAATGAATGAAAAATAAGAGGGAAAATAAGTTGGGATATTTTTGATGCAAAAAGAAAAGTAAAAGTCAAAAGATTTTTTTTTTTTTAGAAGAAGAAATTGGTAACCAGAATTAGATTTGAAATATGTGAAATCAAAGGAAAATAAATCTGAAGTGTTGACAATAAGTTGTAAAACAGGTTGACTTTTGGTTCCCCATCCCCAACATCCTCCAAATAAGTGCTAAAAACAATTCCCTAAAAATTAATTCCCAAGTGTTGGACCTCTTCTTATTGCTTTTAATCTCTTAAAAACATTTTTATCCTTAACCAACATTTGCACATCTCTGTGCTAAATGAAGCAAAGACCATTATAATCCAACAAACACAACATGGAGGCTGTTCTCATCTCTGAGTAACACCCCTTGAGTGCTCTCACACTCAAGACCATGTGTTCAACACAGTTCTGGACTTAGTCATTTCTCAATGACTAATTCCCAAAATCATACCCTACCATCAGGCCTCAACAGTAGTATAAATAAATTAAAGCACAATATTAAACAAACAGGAAATCAACTTCAAGAAAAATAGTATTCAGCACATATTCACGACTGTGGTTTTGGGTACCTACACCCAACCTATAAAAAGTTTAGCTCCTATCCATGAGAATGGAGCTTACAAACAATAAAGGAAAACTTAAATATTTCAGAATATAAAATGCTTAAAATAAACTACAGCACTGGTCCTAACAACCGGAAATCACAGTGCTGTAGAGACATGCATAAGGCTCATCAGATGAGTCTCATTACAGAACAAAACAGAAAGAAAATTCAAACTAAAAAAAAAATATTCAAAAGACCAGACAAATAAAATCCAAAAACCGAACCGAAGGGAGCACCTCACTAACTCTTTGCTCTCCTTTTTATAGCTCTCATTTCCTTCTTTGCATAATGTTCCTCTTTTGCTCCAGCTCAGCAGTATAATGCGCTGCTTGTGCGCTGCAAATGGGTGGTCCCCACAGTGCTCCACTCCTCTGCTCAGACAATCCGAATGGAATTGTTGCTTCTTCAACCCGTACACTGACGTGTGCTCACAATCGCTCCAGCCTCCACTAAGTAACGGATTTTTGTTTGGCTTTTTCTGAACCAAAAATAGCGGCTAGGGTTTTCTTGTTTTCTTTTCTTAATGGACTGTGGCTGTGGGTTAATTTGGACAGATGAACGGTAAGAAGAGGACGATCTGACCTTATGGGTTGATTTGTGGCAAAGGTTAGGGATGGCTTGAGATGAGGCTTCGTCGAGATGGGCGCGTTCACTAAGGGTGTGCTAGGGTTTCTTTTTTCTTTTGGCTTCCGCGTTTCCTGATTCTGTCTCTCCCTTCCTTCCTTTGTTTCTTTCTTTCCTTGCAGTTGTTGGGCTTTAGCTTTAGGTCCAGCCCAGTCGGTTCCTTCTTCCTTGCTCTCTTCTTTTCTTTGGGTCACTCTGATTTAAAACAGCAACTGGGCCTAAAATAAATGAAATACTTCAGCCCATTAGCATTTTAATCAACAAAAGATAAATTACAACCCTTTGGGGTATTATAATCACAAAATCAATTCATTTCTCTTCATATGCAATATAAATCACATGCTCTAAGTCTCCATTAGGAGACTTATCAAAGCTAACAGAATAAATTTTCTCTTTTTCCTTATGTATTGCAAACTCTTTCACTTCTATGGCCAAAATAAAACGGACAACATTTTGTCTATATTTTAGACCACTGGGGATAATTCTCACCATGATAATTTTAACCTAATTGACAGTTTAATATAATCCAGACATAAACCATATTACCCAGCCTTCCATGGCGTAAGCTATCTCATAATCATAACAGGTCTCAAAATAATATACATAGATTTACTTACATGATTACATCAACCTATCAAAAGAGATGTAATCATAAAAGTAACCTAGACATATACAGACATAACTAACAAAATAGATAAACTATCAACATGGCATAGACATCTCCTATGCTCTCAAAATAATGGCATGGCATATAGATACATATCCAAAACAAAATCATGCCAAATATGTATTAGCATAACAAGCTAATCCTGATTATCAGGTCGGGTAATATCTCTCGTCTGGCTTCTTGCCACGCGATGCCTCAACACCATCAGCTCTTGTACCTGAAATGGTAATTCCCATAACGCGGGGTGAGATAATATAATTACCTCAGTAAGCTAGGGACCCTTGGAGGGCTCCCCCACCCCTAAGCTCACTTCTGGTATAAACACAATATAAAAATCCATGCATGCATCAGAATATATATGACAATGTAGTGTGCAATAATGTAATCTACTGGCCAGAGAATATAACAAGTATGCATTACGCAATGAAACACCGTCTTGCAACATACCGTATAAGGAAACACCGTCTCATACTATGCATAAGAAAACAGTGTCTTATGCCTCATACAAGGAAACACCTTCTTGTGTGGCACACAAACATACATACATATACATGAAACATATTACAATTCATATCCACATACCATATGAAAGAACCACCCTCCCTTGAAGTTTAGTGGAACAAATGAGGGGATTAACCCCAAGGACCGAAAGCTTACCTGGAATAGCCCTTTTTCTAGCCTTTTCCAAGTCAAAAGGTCCACAATCCAACAAAATACTCAACAAATGACCAACACACCTATCCATGGGGAAGTTATCACAATTAATCATATATCTATTTCATATAAGTTTCTTATCAAACCATTGTTTGATACTTACCTTAATCTCAAATAATCAAGAGCCTAGCTCAATGTCTATATCTTGCTCTAGTCCGTGCTCTTGCTCCACAAGTCCACTTGGTCTCACACTATAACCAATTAACACATTTCCATCATCAATTTATACATATGGTATTGTTAATCTCTACAGTACTATTCACGTATACGTCACTATTCACGTATATGACACTATTCAAAAATACGGTATCTTTAATTTTCCAAATACATTTTCAACATTAAAATTCTCATCTAAACACTTTTATCAACATGAGCTAAGCCTCAATCAAGTTCTATCATGCTCATTCAAGCCAAACTTTCCAAATGGAAACCTAAATTCAATCTTTCTCAAAACTCAAATAAAACTAGGATTTCTTAACATAAACTTACCTATAATGAAGGGGAAGGCTTACTTTAAGCTCCTATGGCCTCAAACTCCATCAAAACCATCATTTTCCATTAAATCTGAAATCTTAGGGGAAGAAGAAATCTCTCTACAGTGAACCTCACAAGAGAATATGGGTACCAATGTGTTCCTCTCGAAATTTCTCACAAGTTTGTCTTTGGAACTGAGTGATTTGGAGGTCTCTAACTCAAGTTATGAATTTTGAAAGATTTTAAATCAAAATCTTTTTTTTTCTTTTTCTGCTCTGTCGATCCATTTTCGAAGAAGAAGAAGAAGTAGTGAAGTTTTTGAAATTTTTCACTTACGTATGTTAAGTGAAATTCAACTGGATAAAGGTTTATCTATCTAGTCACCTCCATTCATTACCAAACTTTACCCAATGGACTAGAATATTTTTCTAATCATGTTTCTAACTTTATTTCACTTTTTGGGTAACTTTATTTACTCACATTTTTATCCCTTAATTGTCATTTTAACTCCTTTTTAACCAAATGTGACTTTATTTATTTTACTTATAGGCTAGGGTTATTATAATATCCTGGTTTATATTGCTAGAATTTTATCCAAACTAAAAGCAATAATGTCACATGTTCAAGTTTGGTTTATTTACCATAATTTTTGAACATTTCGACTTGATCAGAATCAGTATGACAAATCACATCATTATCTCGATTCATGATATTGATGCATCAGAATCACAAGGATGAATTTCAGTGAAAATCTCCTTATATATTCAAATTGAAAATATTGATTACATGATTTTGACGATATGCACTTCTTCGAGTCCGGCTCACATTGCCACAATGTTTTAGTATCTGAGTCCTGCTTCTTTTGCAGTGGCCTTCATATTTGAGCCCCTGTTACTTTTGCAGTGGCTTTCATTTTTGAGCCCCTACTTCTTTTGCAATGGCTTTATCAAGTTGACTTAGAAGCCTTAAGTGTATGAAGGCGGTTTTTCGCTTCTATTTTCTAACCTAGCTTCGTATACCGGGGTTTCATAATATTTAACTCATCTTTTTGCCAGAGTTTCAATTTCTAAGGCATCATAATGACTTGATCTGTGTCGCTTCACTTCGCCTTTTAATCTTAGCTCGATTTTAGTATCTGTAGCTTGGTTGTTGTCATTTTTGGATTACAGAAGCGTCCTCATGTTTCCCGGAACCCAACTTAATGCCCCGATGCATGCACTACGCTTTTACTTGAACTCAGCTTCGTACCAAGGTTCACGCAATGCCGAATTTCTATTTTGGCTTCAGCTTATTTCGTTGTTTTGATCTGTGAGCCATTTTTTGTCCCAGAAAACTGGTCTCTATTTTAATAAATCATTTCTATCCTAGAGGGCTGGTCTCTATTTTTATCTTCATCTCGGATATAAGTACAATCCTGTCGTAAGAATTGTGATCTGTCTTCATATTTATATTTCAAATTGGGGTGTGATCTTTTTGCCAAGATCACATCTCTCCAAATCTGTCTTTATTCTTTATCTTGGATTAAATCTCTCCAACTCTGTCCTTATCTTTATTCAGATTTATTATTTATCTCAGATTGAATCTTTTTGAATCCATCTTCATCTTTATATCTTGAATCGGATCATTCCAAATTCGTCTTCATTTTAAATTGGAGTCTAAGGTTGTGTCCGCGCTGTTTTGAAACTCGGTTCTATGACCGAATTGCTTCACTGGTGAGGGTGATGACTCTTGCCATTTTGGTACTAGAGCATATCAATGGATCCTTAATGACTCTTGCCACTAAGGATGTATCTACCTTCTTGCCATTTTGGTACTAGAGCATTTTGCTTGAAATTGATGTATGATTAATCATAGGGGTTGTGCTGTTTTTTCAAGATTGTAATGGCAATCATCCCTTCTTACTTCTTTGGACCTTGATAGTAGCCTCCACTGTCGAGGCAAAAAAAATTTATTTATTGCTTTTTACTAAATTATTTACGCATTTATTACACTTTTCAAAAAAATTGCACATTTCTTGCACAATGTGACACCCAAAAGGGGCGTCACACTTGAGCCCTATAAATACCCTCATTTTTACGAATACAAAACACGTGATATGCATTTGGTGACAGCAAATTACGGTTATTCTCCACAGTGGATATTATGCTATGATGACGATCGGAGATGAGGCATATGTTTGACATCTCAGTAACATGAGCACGAATATTAACAATGAAATAGTCCCAGGATTCCAATGTTTCACCTTCAACGATGGCAAAAGAGATCGGTAAACATTCATCATTTCCATCTTGGGCTGTGGCCACCAACAATTTTCCCTTGTACTTCCCATATAAATGTGTTCCATTAATCTGTATGACTGGTTTGGCAAATTTGAACGCCTCACAACACTGTCTGAACGTCCAAAAAATGCGACGAAACACTTTTTTTCCAGGAACTAACCCATGGTCCACATAAAAATCATTTGTTTGGATATGATAAAATGAACCTGGAGAAAAGCGAAGCATGTATTCGCACCACCTTGGCAAAAAAACATACGATTCCTCCCAATCACCGTACATAATTGCCATCGCTTTCTGCTTCGCATACCATGCCTTTCTGAACGAAACTTTAAAGCCATATTTAGAGGTTATCCTTTCTTGAACCAAAGAAATTGAGACAGATGGTTCTTCCCTTATCATCCCTGCAACGTGGAGATTACAGACAACATTACATAGAACTAATTTAATTACACAGCAGTATATAAACGTTGACATCTAATTGTAAATAAATACGTACCTAGGACGAGATCCGCAATAACGTCCGCATCGAGCTGTCTATGACCCTGGGAAATGTGGTCATTCAAACAATTGTGATCTCCTCCCCATCTCGTAATCTTCCATTTTTCACCAAACACTGGTTTGATCGCCCTAACGCGCCACGGGCAACCTTTATCATACGCACAACATTTCATGGATAACTTCGCAGGCGTGCTCTCAATTACAATTGCTTCTTGATGCTCCCTAATGAGGTTATGCTTAAGTGCCATTTGGACATCTTTTTTTGTTGTAAATTCTTGGTTCACAAATAAATTGTCACCCAGTTGCCACGGACCTTGTATTGAACCCGATCCTGAAACCGTACCATCAGTGCATGATTCTTGTTCGCTCCGATAACTCCAATCAATGTACGAATAATGCAGAATTCCTTCCCAAAAAGGAATAACAGCTTCGTCACCTGCATCTGATAATTACAACTTTTTAATACAAACTCCCTAAATCAGGTATTAAATCAGGTATCAATTCAGGTATATACAGATTATATCAATTACCTTCATGATGACTTCCTAATGGGGGAGACGCAACGTCAGGCAATTGCGGCATTTGCGCGACCACTGGTTCATGGTATACTGGGATTTGAGACGCACCCATCTCACCACCTTCATCTCCTTCTGAAGCACTAGCATCCTCCGTCAGAAGATGTTCTTCCTTTGCGATATTTTCATCATCATCGTTGTCGTCTTCGTCATGCATTTCCCAAGTCGGATCATTTTCATCTCCCTCAGAAATGTTACCAACTGGAGATGCATGAGCGGCAGACGTTAATGGAAGATGGGGAGAATTTAAATCAACTGACCTCACCGGTAATGGAACATTCTCCGCTGTGGCGATGTCGACATACAACTCCATAAAATCTGTCCTTGACTAGTTGAAAAGTTCTTCCATTGTCATCTCCACGTCTTCATCGTCAACCACTTGCAAACTAATGTATTTATCACATTGCCATAACCTTGTTGTGATCTGAGTGATACATTGGTTGCCTTGAAGACTTAACTTCTGCTGAATTCTCTGATGCAGTTTGCCAATGGTTGCGTTGCGTTGGATACGTGTCGGCCTTTTTTCACCTTCAAACATGACACTTCGTCGACCTTCTACCTTCCTACCATTGTAATATAACACAACACGAACAAAATTAGGATGTGAACTCATTCTTAAATAGAATAAGAAATAAAATGAAAATACTAAATTAAAGATAAAGGATTATGTATGTATGATGTCAGAATTTTGGGTAGAGAAGATATATAAAGAGTGAGAGAAGAGGTGTGAAGAGTGAATAGAGTGGAGGGGGAATATATAGGGCCGCACATGTGATGCCCCAGTTAGGCGTCACCCATATGGTTGAGACGCCTAATTGGGGCAGTTTAGGCGTCACATTGTGCAGTATATCCGTCATTATTTTAAAAACTATTACAAATACGTAAATAATTTATTAAAAAGAAATAAATAAATTTTTTTGCCACATGTCGATGATATCACTTTCATGTCTTCTTGGGCTGCCATTCTACATGCATATATTTTTTAATAGCTAAACAATATAAAGGAACAACAAAACCTGTCAAAAGAAAGGGTTATTGGTGGGCCCGTAGTTTGGATCATCTTCAACGGCAAGCTTTTCTTCCATTTTGGTGATGAAAACATGAACGGCATACTAATCAACCAACCAGCATAATTGGACTTTTCGTATGACATTTGTCTTGAATTTGAAGTCGAAGTCATCCTGCATTACCATTCGTGCTCACGAAGAAGTAACATATAGGGCCAAACACACCAAGGCCGACCCCCATTTTGTATTCATTAATTTGTTCTTGCTCCCAAAAATGAGCAGTTACTCAATACTCACAATGGCTCCACTCTCATTGGTATATTTAAAAACTATGATAACATATTTGTCCGTACCATAAGTATGACCAATCCTTGTTGGATCGATTTAATGGTTTGGCAACTTATAAATCACATCATGTTGAAGAGTGTAGTAACAAATGTTGGTATACTAAAAGCATATTAGATAAAGAAGAGGTTTCACAACACCTATCTCAATCTTGAGTGGGTCCTACTTGATGGAATTTTTTTTTGTGCTCCTGGCCCCATGTGATCCTTCCATTCAAGAGGTGACATTTGGACAAAAAGTTATTTTTATTTCTTTTCTCTCCTATCTCCTCATTAGTTCTATGATTTTGATTGGTCCGGATCACCGAGTAAATGGTGATCCAGGACCACTGAAATTCTTCTCTTGCTTAATCCACAATCTGTCTTTAAATGAATGTTCAATTGTGTCTTTATAATTTACTGTCATCTCATCACCAAATAGTAAACCTTATCTTCCTCCTATGCTACTGGAGCCGATTAAAGAAAGAGTGGTAGGACCAACTCGATGTTGTGTAACTTTGCTCAAATTTGATTCTTGGTTTTCTTGCGGTCCTAGCATGCAGCCTTGGACATTTGCATCTGTAATAACCTCTTGGAAATTTGGCTCCAAGAAACTTGACTAGTTTCTTTTCGGTACAACTTTCTACAATGTTTGTCCACCGGGGGCTAACTTATTTGTGATCTTCTTATACTGTCAAGATTTTACTTATTTGTTATCAGGTGTTAACTTCAATGAGGTAAAAGTCGTCTACTCAAACCTGTAATAAACAAGGTTGTTAGTATCGCACGATACGCGATACGTATCGTGCGATACGATACGATACACCAGAAAAATGATCCCAATCGCATCCCTGAATCGTTTATGGTCAGAATCGGAACAAAGAATCGTTTAAATCGTACGATCCAGTTTCGAATCGTGAATCGCTACAAATTTGCGATTTAGGTTTTAAAAAAAAAACCAACGGTCGCTGAAGTTGAAAAGATTAAAAACGTAATCCGAAGAGTTGTTTTGCTTCAGAAAAATTTGGGATTTAAAATCCCATTTGAATCTTATATAATAACAAACAACAAAACTGAGAAAGAACAAAAAGGAAAACAAAACAAAAAACAGAGAGGATGAGAGTTTTTATATAGAAGATCAAGAAGAGGCTTTGAAGGTTCTTGAAGGTGGGAGACTCCTCGTTGCAGAGAGTTGAAATCGGAGAAGAAGCGCAGTTGGAGACTCCTCGTTGCAGAGCCAGAGAGTTGAAGGTCGAAGGCTGAAAACAGAGAGTAGAATACGATATTCTTTTAAATACTAAATAGCAATAATGTGGGATATAACGTGGCTCCAAAGAAGCAACAAAAGGATATTTAAATAGCTATGAAGTAAACTGAATATTTAAATAGCTATAAAGTGAATTAGTGAAATATATTTAAATAGCTATACAGTAAAGTGAATATTTTTTTGTGTGCACATCTTTAATTTTTTTCTCTTGTACAGAAGCAACAAAAATGGCTCCAAAGAAAAAATCTCAAAAACAAAAGGATATAACATGGGATCATTGTAAGTCTCTTGGCAATAAGTTGAATGTCAAATGTAACTATTGTCCCAAAACAATGTGGGGAGGAGAATTTAGAATGAAGCATCATCTTGCTGGAACACACAAAGAAGTTGCTCCATGTCAACAAGTTCCAGAAGAGATAAGGAATCCATTTATAAAAATATTGGAAGCTGCAAGCAATGATGATGAACTAGAGTGCTTTGATGATAAAGATTCACAAAAAAATGGTAGCATGGATAGTTTTATGATTAATAAAAAAGGTGGAAGTGGCTCATCTACAACGAAACAACAAACTTTGAATTCAATGGTGAAGGATAGAGATTTGGTAGTTCGAGATATTTGTAGATGCATATATGGCAATGCATTGCCATTTAATTTGGTAAAGACTCCATTATTTATTAATATGGTGAAATCTATTAGTGAATATGGTAGAGGCTTAAAACCACCAAGTTATCATGAAGTGAGGGTTTCATACTTGAAGAAAGAAGTTGATTTAGTCCATGCTAATTTGGATAAATATAAGTTGGAATGGAAGAAAACTGGTTGTACACTGATGTCTGATGGATGGACTGATGGAAAGGGTAGATCTCTTACTAATTTTCTTGTTAATAGTCCTAGAGGGACTGTTTTTATAAAATCTGTTGATACAAGCAGTCTTATTAAAGATGCTGAAAAATGTTTGAATTACTTGATGAGATGGTGATGGAAATTGGAGAAGAGAATGTCGTTCAAGTAGTGACAGATAGTGCTTCAGCCCTTGTATCTGTTGGACAAAAGTTGATGGATAAAAGAAAGCAACTCTTTTGGTCACCTTGTGCAGCCCACTGTCTTGATTTGATTTTGGAAGACATTGGTGGCATTACAGTGTTCTATAATACCATTTGGAAAGCAAAAAGAATTACAAATTTCATTTATAGGCACACATGGGTGTTGAATTTATATAGAACCTTTTCCAAAGGTAGAGAGTTAGCTAGGCCAGCAATAACAAGGTTTGCTACGTCATTTTTGACAATGCAGTCAATTTTGAAACAAAAGAATGCACTTCGCTCTATGTTTGCATCTGAAAAATGGGTTAATAGTGCTTATTCCTCTAGGCCGGAAGCCAAATTTGCAGAAAATGTTGTTTTGGCTGATAAAAGGTTTTGGAAATCAATACATTATTGTTTGAAAATTGTGTCTCCTCTTGTGAAAGTTCTCAGACTTGTGGATGGTGATTCAAAACCTACAATGGGATACATTTATGAGGCTATGGATAGAGCAAAGGAAGAAATAGCAAAGAGTTTTAATCATGAGGAAAAGAGATATAAGGATGTATGGGAAATCATTGACAAGCGTTGGGATTTACAACTTCATAGGCCTCTTCATGCAGCAACATATTTTCTTAACCCAAAGTAAGTATCTTTTTTATAAAATTTATTTTTATAAAATTCTTTATATTTGATAATTGATTTATTATTAAGCCTTACTCTAAATTTATAATAATTATATAGGTTCCACTATGACCCAAAGTTTAACCCAGATCGTGAGGTTAAAACTGGTTTATAGAAGACATTGGAGAATATGTGTCCTGATATTGAAACAAGGATCACAATTGATTCCCAAATTGAGAAATTTGATATGGCTGAGGGACTCTTTGGAAATAGTTTAGCAATTGTCAACTAGAGATAGGAAGCAACCTGGTAATCATTTACTTTTGTTTATTGATTAAATTGATGTTTTGATTTTCAAAAAAAATAAAAAGTCATTAACCAAATATTTATTTATCAATATTACTTGTGTTGTGCTAGCTTTATGGTGGAATAGTTTTGGAGAAGACTGCAAAGAGCTGCAAACAATAGCTATTCGTATTCTAAGCCTCACTTGCAGTGCTACAGGGTGTGAGAGAAATTGGAGTGTGTTTGATCAAATTTACTCTAAGAGAAGAAACCGTTTAGAGCAACAAAGGTTGAATGCTCTTGTGTTTGTTAAATACAACCTTCAACTTGAAATTAGGCAAAAACAAAGGGAGGAAAAAGGAGACACATATGATCCTATCTGCTTATCAGATTTAGATTCCGACGAGGAATGGATTACTGAGCAAGAGGAGCCTTGCCTAATGGATGAGGAATCTTGGATGGATGTTCATGAGTGCTTCGACACTGATGAAGGAGACCAAAGCAAAAAGAGAAAGAGAGGTATATTTGCATATATAATTATTTTTTAATCAAATACCTTACCTAATATATTTATTTACATATATATATTTGTAGGTCCTCGAAATCTTCAAGATGATAGGAATGATAGAGGCAAAGGCAAAGAACCTCAAATTGTTGAACAAGATATCGAAGATGAGTCAAATGACTCTACTAATGGAGAAGATAAAGGACTAGATATGCCAATACTAGATGCTGATAGTGATAGTGATAATATTAGTCTTGAAATATGAGAATAATTGGTTTTAGATTTGGTTACTTATTTATTTTGGTATTTGGGTTTTTTTTTAATTTCGATTTATATTATATTATACATTTTTTTTAGTTATTTTTTTTTAGTTATTTTTTAGTTATTTTTAATTTGTTTCTAAATCTTACGATTTGATACGATTCACGATACTAAAAAACAGGCGAACGATTCACGATACGAATTGCAATTCAATAACCTTGGTAATAAACTAATCACAACACCATTTTCTCTATAATATATGCAAAAAAACTTCTCATTAAAACAATCTGCAAAAATCATAGATATGTTTTTCAACAACCAAAACTAAGGCCATTACTCCCTAGGTGGTGTCAGATTATAATCCTCAATATAGGCATAATAAGCAACAAAATAGTAGGGCTAACAAGATGCATAAAAAAAATGGTAGGACACCATTCCTATTAGTATTATATAAATAAATCCTTAAATATTAAAAATTGCAAAATTATTTTAAATATCATTTATCAGATATCCTTTTTATTCACTAGGTCCCGCCGGTGTAATTTGATTGCCTTGTGTATTGACATTTCACTATGTCGATTGTCCCAGCAACCTTTTATTTGTCTATTGACAAAGTGCACAGGTTAAAACCAAAAGCAAAATTTAAAAACAAAGTAATTTGATAGCATCAAGTTACTCCCTGCGTGAAGCTGAGCTTTGCATAGAAATAAGATGAGAGATATTCTAACTACTAAAATTTTTTACTACCAATTTACTATCAATCTAATCACCATTAGATTAACATTTTCTCTCTCTTCAAATTTTTTTTAACATTCTCTCTCTTTGATCCAATGGATGTGATTGGTAGTAAGTTAATAGTAAAAAATTTTAGTAGTTAGAATATCCTTACTCTAGAAATAAAGCTTGAAGTTGCAAAGGTTGTTTTGTGATAGAGACCGTGTGGTTTTGTAGCTTTCATAGTGGAAAACTACAAGCCCAAACAACAACAATAACAGCGAGAATAATAACAATGAACTGATTCAATCTGTCCAGGAAAGTATTTGCGTAGAAATCATCCTTAGACATATTATATTCAAAATCTTTTCCCCATAAAATTTTAGGATCATTATTAATTATCAATTCGGGGATGAAAATATAAAAATTTCATAAGATTCAACATGTTTGCATACCCTCAGCCAGATGTCATTGGCTTTGGCATGTTCATCCCCGCTCCAAAAAGTACTTGAGAGCATGTGTAGTATATCAAGTTATTTGATAGGTGATGCACGCTAAACAAATAGTAGATAGGCCTAGAGTGGCAAAACGGGCTCGGTTCGGCGGGCTAATCCGTCCAACCCGTCAAACGGGGCGGGACGGACTGAGTTTTTTAACTCATCTCAAAAGCGGAGCGGGGCGAGGTGAGGTGGGCTCATTTTTTGGCCGGTTGATGGCGGGCATAGGCGGACCGAGGCGGGTCAGTGTAAAATAGGCTCAGGCTGGTGGGCCAACCCGCCCAATCCGTCAAACGGGACGAGATGGGCTGGCTCATTTTTTGGCGAGTTAATGCCGCCCCGCCCAGTTTGCAACCTCTAGATAGGCCCATAACATACATGTGGGGGCCACTTAATATGATTGAATTTCTTGAATCAAAATGCCATGGTACTAACCTCTGGACCCCATCGCAACATGGATATCTCCCCATAGCTCATTATTGCCAATCCCATCGTGGAGGATTTAGGACACGTTTGGATGAGTTTTTTTTTTTTTTTAAAGTTGTTTTTTTTCAAGAAAAAAATTATTTCTCGTTTTTTGTTCGGTTGGATGTTTGCTTTTAAAAAAAAGCAGAAGTCACAAAATAAGCCAAAAATCTACTTTTTCCGAAAGCTAAAAATTTTAACTTCCAAAAAAAGTAAAAGTCAAAAGTCAAATATTTTTTAAAAAAACTAAATATTTTTATAAAAATATAAATAACTTTAACTTTTATAAAAAGCACTTCTAAAATAAGAAAGAGATAAAAATTATTTTTTTGAGAAACCCAAAGAAATGGGCCCTTATCCTTTAAGTGTTAATCCTTCTTATGCTTTTTTTTATAACGTGAGCCTTTGTCAAGTCGATAATATTAAGAGAACATTTTATCCAAAAAAATAGTTTTTTTTTCTTAACAGAAATAAAAATAAAAAATATATGATTTCCGAGAGGGATATAAACCCCTACAAATAATACTCATGTTTGCATCGCGTTTATTAGTATGTGTAATTAGATGTGTCTCAAACACAATTTGCCTCCTCTATGCATGTTTTTCACATTCCTCGCCCGCATGTTTCTCATAATTGGCTGAGCAAAGTCATCCACCGACAAACTTTTTTTTTTTTTAGTACAAACCACCTGAGGAGACTTTTTTAAAAAAATAAGCAAAATATTCATTAAAAAGTACTAATTTATTTAAGATTGAGTATAAGATTTTTTTATTTTTACATGTGTGAAAGTTGGTCTCATCTCATTTATATGTATATATATGTATCTCACATTAGAGTACTGAAACTTTAACTAACGGAGTTGGTTTAAGTGGTACATGCTCGTTTCCCTTAAGCAAAGTTTTGGATTCAAGTTCTTCTAAATGTGAAAAATCTGTTTTTCATGATGTGATGTTCCTTGCTTGAACAAAATTAACTCCCGAGGAAGATACATGTAGTTTATAAAAAAAAAAAAAAAAAGAGCAGTGAAACTTGCTAACTTGCTTTCTTTCCTGTGGTCACTAAGTTCACCAGGATTCGCAGTTATCTTTTGGCAAATCTGAAGTCTGCAATGATGCTCCATGAAGGTGAAATTAAAGTAGCCAGCATAGTAATTTTCTCATTGTTGTGTCTGCAGTGGATTACCACATATGCTGCAGTGAGTGGCATTTTAAAGCCAGGGGAGATTCTTGATCACTCAAGGAAACTATGTTCAGAAAAGCAAAATTTCTGTCTGAAATTTGAAGCTTTTGAGTCTGACCCAGGAAACACATACTTAGTCATTCAAAACACACACAGTCCTACCAGATATGCAGATTGGATAGCCAATAGAAATGACCCTATTGACAATGATTCAGGGGTTCTAACATTGAACCACTCAGGTTCTTTGATAATCACTAGTCAAGAAGGGAAGAAGCCAATAACAGTGTATTCTCCTGTTTCAGCTACCAACAAAACTGTTGCTGTCACCCTTTTGGATTCTGGAAACTTGATCCTACAAGAATATCATGACAATGGATCTATGAAGCAAGTGATGTGGCAAAGCTTTGATCATCCTTCAGAAATGCTGCTACCTGGTATGAAACTAGGGGTTAACCACAAGACTGGTAAGTCATGGTCTGTAATAGCATCAGTTTCTACAGGCCACCCAGCTCCAGGTTCTTTTACACTTGAATGGGAGCCAAAGAAACACCAATTGATAATAAGGAGGCAAGGAAAGATATATTGGACAAGTGGGACACTGAGAAACAATAGATTTTTTGAGAACATTCCAAAGGAAGTACAGCTCAAGTACCAATACAACATTGTCTCAAATAAGGATGAGGAGTCCTTCAGTTACAATAGCCAAAATGATGAATCACAGTGGGTGCTTTATAGTGATGGAAACTTAATTGATCCAAGAGTTGGAGTTATTGCTAGAGCTCAAACTTGTTATCGCTCCTTCAACAACAAAGGAGGTTGTCAAATATTGTCCCAACCCAAGTGTAGGCATCCTGGTGATAAATTTCAAGCTAGTTTTGGATATTTTGATCATCAATCATCCCCAGATGGTTTTTTCTTGGAAGACAAGAATATTACACTGACTGAAAGTGATTGTATGGATATTTGCTGGAACAATTGCAGCTGTGTTGGGTTCAATACTTATTTTCCCAATACAACTGGCTGTAGATATTATTATGGTGATTGGGTGCCTACTATAGTGAAATCTTCTGGATTAAGTGTCAATATTCTTGTAAAGGCACACAAAGGTATGGTTTCTAGCTTGTTTAATTGATCTATTTGTCAATTACAAGCTGTAATTTGTTTATGGATGCTAAAGAAGTAAAATCATTCGCGCGTCTTCACCTAATAACTCATTCTTTTAAAAGAATTGGTTCTTTATGACAGATTTGATCAGTGTTGCTGACATTCTTAATTAAACTAAATTTCACTACAAGGTAAAGTTTTCAAGTGCATTTTCATGCCTCATGGTAGAGATATCTCCTTATGCTTTCAGGAGTGATAATTGACATGCTAGTTTGGGATATCCTATCCATTTGTCAGGCTAAACCTTCATTTCAGTCTTGGATTACCCTTACAAAATATAACTTAATAGACACATGAAGAAAAAAAAAATTATGCAAGCTAGGACAAAGGTATACTCATAAAACCATGAAAAAAAAGATAAGAAAACCTGAAAAGACAACTGTTAACACAAGTAGCACTTTGTCATTTGTCTCACTCTCAACGTTTAGTCAACAACTCCTACAATGTTAAATAGAGTAAGTTTGATCAAAATTAAGAAAAGGTTAAAGTGAAGCCCCTAATGCTTCAAGCTCTACTTGTGTCAGTTTGATCAAATTTTATGAGTAGCATAAAATTTATGAACACATCTTTACATGCTATAGGAACTATACAGTAATTCAAAATCCTGAACTCTATATAAACAAAACCACACATAATATATAGTGTACAGAACTTTATGATTGGTAATATAATGCAGATATGAAGAAGTGGATAAAAATTGGTCTTCTTATAGGAACAGCTGTACTCATAATTAGCCTTGGCATTTTCTTCCTATGCCTGAAAAGAAGAAAATCTGCACTTCAAGGTAAATGATTCTCAAAGTTTATAGACTACAATCTTTGAGTTTCTTTTTCATGCACTATTTTTCTTCAAAATCATAACCTCATTTTGTCACATTCTTATCTGAACAGAGGGGAAGAGAAGAAAAATGAAGAATGACATGCTCAATGTCGTGGTGTCTGATAGATCTAACAGTATTATTGATGTTCAAAATGAAGCAATGAAAGGGAATGATTTAAGAAGCTTCAGTTATGCATCAATCATGGCAGCTACAAACAGGTTCAAACCAGAAAACAAGTTAGGAGAAGGAGGTTTTGGACCTGTATATAAGGTCATTGATTAAAAACCTTGTTTTCCTTTTTAAAGAATAGTATCCGAAAACAAACAAATAGTAACTTGTTGAACATCATTTCAGGGATTGTTACCTCAGGGAGAAGAAATAGCAATAAAAAAACTTTCAAAAGGTTCAGGGCAAGGAGTCATTGAGTTTAAAAATGAGTTAGTTCTCATATCTGAACTCCAACACATGAATATTGTCCAATTGTTGGGTTGCTGCATTCATGAAGACCAGAGAATGCTAATCTATGAGTATATGCCTAACAAAAGCTTGGACTTCTTTTTATTTGGTGAGGAATTATTTCTGTCAGAAAAAGCAAGAATTGGATCTTGCTTAGATCATCTTTCTTTCTTTTTTCTTACGATTTTATTTTCTTCTTAAATACTAATTATGTTCATGCTTCTAATGGGAAGATTCTACTCAAAGCAAAAAGCTAGACTGGAAAAAACGTTTCAACATAATTGATGGAATTGCTCAAGGATTGCTCTATCTCCATAAGTATTCAAGATTAAGAGTAGTACATAGAGATCTGAAAGCTAGTAACATTCTTCTTGATGCAAATATGAATCCCAAAATTTCAGATTTTGGTATGGCCAGAATTTTCACACAAGGAGAATCAGATTTAAACACTAAAAGAATTGTTGGGACATAGTGAGTACACTTAATTTATGCGGCCTACCATTTCTTTTCTTCTACAAGATGCTTTTTAATTCATTTCTGATATAAAATACATTACTCACATGTGATATCATGCAGTGGTTACATGTCACCTGAGTATGCCATGGAGGGAATTTTCTCTATCAAGTCAGATGTGTATGCTTTTGGAGTCTTACTCCTTGAAATTATTAGTGGTAGAAGAAATAACAGCTTCTACAATGCTGAAGGGCCACTCAATCTAGTAGGACATGTAAGTTCTCATGATGCAGTTTGATTACTATTACTATTAAAACCACTCCCCGTTAACCCCAACCTGCGAGGGTACGAGTGAGACTGTTTCATGAATTCAAACATGTTACAAAGAAACAACTTTATCACCACTTCAGGCTCGCTCTATGATTACTACTACTTAGCCAAATTAAAGAGGGAATTTCCCCAATATTCTTTTCATATTGAATCTAATATGTATGTTCCAAATTAGCCAAATTAATTCCAACAATGTTTTATGGTGATGTTCTAGGCTTGGGAACTATGGAGACAAGGCCAAGGACTAGAACTAGTAGACTCAAATTTATCAGAATCATTGATTCAAGATGAAGCATTAAGATGCATTCATGTTGGTCTTTTATGTGTAGAAGAAAGTGCAGCTGATCGACCAACCATGTCAGAGATAATACCCATGTTGACTAGTGAAAGTACATCACTTCCTTTGCCTAGAAGACCAGCATTTTACCGTGGAAGAAAGATCAAGGAGGAATACAATTCTCCTAATGATAATGAAACTTATTCTGTGAATGGTTTGACTATTTCCAACGTAGATGAAAGATAAATCTACAAATGAATGCATAGCTGTGGGTTTGGCACCTCACCATTTATGCTTAAGTACTCCTATTTCCTTTCAATCGAAGTTATCAAGTTGGAGAGTCATGAAAATAGAGAAAATGATTACTAGAGAGTAGCCTTTTATATAGTTCTAGTGCTAGAATCAAAACTACTTGGTTTTCAGTATGTTGTTGTAATTTTCTTTAAGGAATAAATGTATTTATTGGAGAACAAACGTATATATTTTTAGGATTAGGTTTGTTTAGTAAAGATAATGACATTTTGTATAAAATAATATTATATTGCGAAGATAATTTGTTTAGGGTTTGTTCCTTTTTGAATTTTATCCTTCAGTGACTATTTCTTACGTTTATATATAAGACGTTTCTATGATACCAATAACGCAACCAAGTTTTATACCAATCTCATCAATCATCAGTATTACATTAGCATTTGAATCTCAAATATTTTGTTGTCCAATTCCATCATTCAATCACCGTGAATGTGCGCGTGTCAAAACCTAATGAAGAAAATGTTTCTTTTTCCTCCTGTCACCTTATGATTGGAGTACGGCCCAAAGATTACCTATCGTTAGAGATCCAAGCAAATTCTTGAGAACTCAGTTGCCAACTTAGCTACTTTTTGGGGTTGGCACACGAATTTTCTGGACAATTACAACTCTTACATTCATTATTAATCGGAAAATAGCATTTTTGCAATTATATGCAAGGTAACGGTAACGCCACACACTCACTAGTCGAATTTAATGGAGAGTGATTTTTTAATTGACTTACATAATTAATGAATTGAAACAGTCGGATGTAAATGGAATCAATGACTAATAATGGGTGCCAAAGTGTTACAAAGATTTGTTACCTTTTAATAATAATAAAAAGTCTATTATACGTAATAATTTTGACTTAATCACAAAGTTGTGTCAAAATATTGTAGCCAGTCCTGTCATTCAGCAGTCATTTAGTGACATAGCTTGTCCTTTGGCACTCATGCACGAAATTACACAATATGTTCATTGCCAACTAAAAATGAACTTCATTTTCTTGTTTAAGGAAATCAGTTCTTCCCCCTATATTCCTCCAATTTCCATGTCGGTGCCATAATTTTTCCAGGATTTCAGGCACTCTTGTTGTGCAACCTTTTCCATCTTTTCACATTTCTCATGACATGGCTGCTTTACTATTGACAGGTCATTTACCAACTTCTTTCCACTGGCATCATTTTGAAACTTTGAACAAAAATTTAGGCCAGAAAGCACACTGTTCTTTTTTTTTTTTAAGGTTATACTTTGAAGAAAAATTTAGGCGAGAACATCGGTTTTAAATGATTGCTTCCATCTTTGGACTGGAAGTCACTTACATCTGATATGTGGCATGGACCCCCAGGTGGAGAAGCAAATGGTTGCTCCATTTTAATCTGGTTACACCCATCATTACTCAAATGTCTCATTTAAGCAATTAGTACACCCACATTTACAAAAAAAAAATAAAAAAAATAAGGGAAAAATTAGGTGCAAAATCATTTTGTGTCCTTTAAGGAGGATACCTTCGTTAATATTTAGTCAAGTGTCTCATTTAATTAAAAAATGGATGTGTATAATAAATTATTTTTATAAATTTTTATATTATTTAATTTATTTATCTTAATATTAATATCATTAAATAAATTATTTATCTTAATATTAATATCATTAAATAAATACTTTAAAAATAATTATAATGTAAATTAATAATGCAATCAAATAATGAACAAATTTATTATTTATATAGTGTTTTATTTGAAATAAAAAAAATTGCATGAGATAAAAAATTTATTTAATATTTTTAGATATAGGGGAGGGATAACTTACATTGTAAGATCGAGATATTTTAATTATCAATTATTTATATAACAGTTCATGTGAATTTTTCAATAAAATAAAATGATTAAATATAAACAGAATATACATGTATATAATTTGATGATGCTGCTGCCCTTAAACACATATACATAATAAATAATGTCATTTTAGACAGTTTAAAGCCAGGGGAGATTCTTGATCACTCAAGTAGACTATGTTCATCAAAGCAAAAATTCTGTCTGAAATTTGAAGCTCTTGAGTCTGACCCAAGAAACACATACTTAGTCATTCAAAACACACATTCCTACCAGATATGCAGATTGGATAGGCAATAGAAATTACCCTATTGACAATGATTCAGGGGCTCTAACATCCACTCAAGTGCTTTGATAATCACTAGTCAATATAGGAAGAAGCCCATAACAGTCTATTCTCCTGCTCTTGCTACCAGCAAAACGGTTGCTGTCACCCTTTTGGATTCTGGAAATTTGATCCTACAAGAATATGATGTCAATGGATATATTAAGCAATTGATGTGGCAAAGCTTTGATCATCCTTCAGATGTGCTGCTACCAGGTATGATACTAGGGGTTAACCACAAGACTGGTAAGTGGTAAGTCATGGTCTGTTGTAGCATCAGTTTCTGTAGGCCACCCACCTTCAGGTTCCTTTGCACTTGAATGGGAGCCAAAGAAACATCAATTGATCATAAGAAGGCAAGGAAAGATATATTGGACAAGTGGGACACTGAGAAACAAAAGATTTTTTGAGAACATTCCAAAGAAAGTACAGATCAAGTACCAATACAACATTGTCTCAAATAAGGATGAGGAGTCCTTCAGTTACATAAGTCAAAATGATGAATCACAGTGGGTGCTATTTGATGATGATGGAAACTTGAGGGATACAAGAGGTGAAGTTATTGCTAGAGCTCACACTAGTTATCACTCCTTCAACAACAAAGGAGGTTGTCAAATATTGTCCCAACCCAAGTGTAGGCATCCTGGTGATAAATTTCAAGCTAGTTTTGGATATTTTGATCACCAATCCTCCCCTGATGGTTTTTTCACGGAAGACAAGAATATTACACTGACTGAAAGTGATTGTATGGCTATTTGCTGGAACAATTGCAGCTGTGTTGGATTCAATACTTAATTTCCCAATACAATGTAGATACTATTATGGTGACTGGGTGACTACTATAGTGAAATCTTCTGGATTAAGTGTCAATATTCTTGTAAAGGCACACAAGGGTATGGCTTCTAGCTTGTTAAATTGATCTATTTGTCAATTACAAACTGTAATTTGTTTATGGATGCTAAATAAGGAAAATCATTCGCGTATCTTCACCTAATAACTTAATTCTTTTAAAGGAATTGGTTTTTTATGACCAAATGATCAGGTTTTATCTTTGTTGCTTACATTGTTAATTAAATTAAATTTCATTACAAGGTAATTTTTGCAAGTGCATTGTTAAGAGTGTTAGTGTTAATAGTGTAGAAGTCCCACATTGAGTGTGTCTCTTTGTATTCTTCAATTGGTTTGCTATATAATAGCACCAATGTTGTGTAGTTGAATACAACAAGGATTACTATCATTTCCTCTTGTATCTATGATATTTAACATAGTATCTAGAGCCTAACAAGAGGAATCTTAATCCGTTTAACTTAGTTCTATTTTCCATAATTTCAATATGGTTATAGAGAGATATCACCCTCCTTGAGGGATTCCCGTTGCTATTTCTTTTTCAGGTTTTTCTTAGTATGCTCTGTGACTGCAGCTTAGACTGATCTGTCACATCAGAAAAGAATGATCCTTGGGAAGTTGTTGGGTTGACCACCGTTGTCATTGACCGACCACCGTTGACCGCGTCGTCCAGCGTTGACAGCCGTCTCCGGTGACTTTTCCGATGACTTTCCGGCGACTTTTTCGGCGATCCACCACCGTCTCCGACGACTTTTCCGATTCCGCGAAGCTTTGTTTTTCTTTAATCTTCTTTCTTCCCAAGATGGAGTATTTATACTATTCATCATCCATCTTGAGGGGGAACACTGTCCAAGTTGCTGATGTTGTCTCCGCTAATGTTAATTCCGACACCGGAGTTCCTCTTGAGGGGGAGCACTGTCCATGTTGCTGATGGTCATTCCAGCACAATTGTCTTTGTCGATGATAATTCCGGCACTGTTTAGAAGTTCCTCTTGAGGGGGAGCACTGTCCATGTTGCTGATGGTCATTCCAGCACAATTGTCTTTGCCGATGATAATTCCGGCACTGTTTAGAAGTTCCTCTTGAGGGGGAGCACTGTCCATGTTGCTGATGGTCATTCCAGCACAATTGTCTTTGCCGATGATCATTCCGGCATCTTCCATGTTGATGTTCATTTCGACGCCATTTTTAGCACATTGTTGATTTTTGGTTTCTCATTTAGGAGATTTATCTTGATGTTATGTTACTTGGTCTTTCTTGTAATAAGCTTGTAGCATAGTCAAGGGGAAACCACGGCTGCTCACCAACTGTTAAATGAAATGTCTGAGAGGGATCTTGATGCTGATGTCCTGGTCAGCTCAGTTGTCTTTGCCGATGATAATTTCGGCACCATCCATGCTCTGATGTCCATTCCAGCACTGTCTCTTTATCAGCTCTTCAGACTAATAGTCATTCCAGTTGATTTGTTGTACTTAGTCATTTCATTTCGTTGATGTAGCATTGTTGTTTTTGGTTCCTAATGGGAGTATTATTTATGTATCAAGCTTGTAGCATATGATCTATATGCTACAGCTTGAGGGGGAGTGTTAAGAGTGTTAGTGTTAATAGTGTAGAAGTCCCACATTGAGTGTGTCTCTTTGTATTCTTCAATTGGTTTGCTATATAATAGCACCAATGTTGTGTAGTTGAATACCATAGTTGTCAATAGCAGTTAGCGGCCGACCCCGAAAATGGTATAGCGGTGTAGCGGGTAGTGGTATTACCGCTACGGTGAAGTATTAATTCCACATATATTATACTAACAGTCAAGAAACGAGGCAATACTGCTTTTAGTAATAATGCTCAAACGTAAGAAGTCACACAAAATCAAACACATAATTCCACAATCAATGTCAAATACAAGGAACATAAAGGAAGGATCCAAAATTAAACACAACTGAACAATAAAAATGTCAAATAGTCAAGTACAAGAAGTGAACTAATAAAGAAAATCATCATCATCTCCGGATTCTCCATCAAATTCCAACATGGGAGTGGTGTAGCGGGTAGACGTATTGCTGCTACGCTACGCCGCTACCTTCCGCTACGGCCAATGTCGCGTAGCGTCGCGGTTTGTAGCGGCCGACCGCCGCTACCCGCTACGGTAGCAGTTTAGCGGCGCTACGGGCCGCTACTGACAACCTGGTTGAATACAACAAGGATTACTATCATTTCCTCTTGTATCTATGATATTTAACATGCATTTTCATGGTTCATGTTAAAGATGTCTCCTTATGCGTTTCAGGAGGGATAATTGACATGCTAGTTTGGTTTGCCCTATTCATTTGTCAGACTAAACCTTCATTTCAGCCCTGATAACCCTTACAAAACAAAACTTAAATAGACACATTAAAAAGAAGAAGAAAAAGTTATAAACAAGCTAGGACAAAGCTAAACCATGAAAACAAAAGTTAAGAAAAGCTGAAAAGATAACTGTACAAGTAGCACTTTGTCATTTGTCTCACTCTCAACGTTTAGTCTACAACTCTTACAATGTTAAATAGAATAAGTTTGATCAAAATTAAGAAAAGGTTAAAGTGAAGCCTCTAGTACTTCAAGCTCTACTTGTGTCAGTTTGATCAAATTTTATGAGTAGTATAAAATTTATGAACACATCTTTACATGCTATAGGAACAATAAAGTAATTCAAAATCCTGAACTCTATATAAACAAAACCACACATGATATATAGTGGACAGTACTTTATGATTGGTTATATACTGCAGATATGAAGAAGTGGATAAAAATTGGTGTTCTTATAGGAACAGCTGTGCTCAAAATTAGCCTTGGGATTTTCTTCCTAAGGCTGAGAAGAAGAAAAGCTGCACTTCAAGGTAAACGATTCTCAAAGTTTATAGAGGACAATCTTTGAGTTACATGCACTATTTTTCTTCAAAATCATAACCTCATTTGTCACATTCTTATCTAGACAAAGGAGAAGAGAAGCAAAATGGAGAATGACATGCTCAATTTCGTGGTGTCTGATAGATCTAACAGATTTATTGATCTTCAAAATGAAGGTGAAAGGGAATGATATAAGAAGCTTCAATTATGCATCAATCATGGCAGCTACAAACAGCTTCAATGTTCACACCAGAAAACAAGTTAGGAGAAGGAGGTTTTGGACCTGTATATAAGGTCACTGATTAAAAACCTTCTATTCCTTTTTTAAAGACTAGTATCTGAAAACAAACATATGGTAACTTGTTGAACATCATTTCAGGGATTGTTAACTCAGGAAGAAGAAATAGCAATAAAAAGACTTTCCAAAAGGTCTATTATGCGTACTAATTTTGACTTGATCACAAAGTTCTGTCAAAAAATTGTAGCCAGTCCTGACATTTGGCAGTCATTTAACTGTCCTTTGGTACTCATGCACGAAATTACACTATATGTTTCTTGCCTACTAAATAATCTTCATTTTCTTGTTTAAGGAAATTAGTTCTTCCCCCTATATTCCTCCAATTTTGCATGTCTGTGCCATAATTTTTCCAGGATTTCAGGCACTGACAGGTCTTCTCCAAAAGCATCTGCTTGTTGTGCAACCTTTTCCATCTTTTCATATTTCTCATGACATTGCTGCTTTACTCTTGACAGGTCATTTACCAACTTCTTTCCACTGGCATCATTTTGATACTTCGAAGAAAAATTTAGGCGAGAAAACACACTGGTCTTTTTTTTAAGGTTATCAGAATACATACCCTTGGAGAGCACAGGTTTTAAATGATTGCTTCCATCTTTGGACTGGAAGTCACTTACGTCTGAACTGTGGCATGGACCCCCAGGTGGAGAAGCAAATGGTTGCTCCATTTTAATCTGGTTACATCCTTCATTACTCAAAATAGGCCCAAATGGAAATTGTGGTACAGGGATAAAAGACATTTGGTTGCACTTAAATATACCTAACTCCATCTCTTTCTCTGAACACTCTCTGGAATCAAACCCCTCTTCTTCAAGGTCAGAATGATCTGGTGAAAACAAGGGTATATAATCTTCAGTGTCTTTGGCAGAAATATCCAAGTTTCTTTTTTTATGTTGCAGCTCATGTGATTCGTCACCAGTAGCACTTTGAGCCCCAGATCCCTCTGAATGGTGGAAGTCAAGATGTTTGAGATCATGAGAATCATCATCAAAATGGATGCTTTCAGAATTTCTGCAAGAATCAGAAGACAAAGAAAGCCTTTCCACCTCTGGCTGTGCAACAACTGAAATGCCATGATTCATGTTAAGCTTAAACCTCCCTTTCTTTAGTCCACCTTCTGTAGACTTGTAATCCCGTTCTCTTTTCTTTCTTTCGTTCTGGTGTAGAGAGTTTGGAATTTTAAGTTTTCTTGAACTGAATAACCACAGAAGACTCTCAACCTGTCATTAAAACAATAAGAACTGTTGAGATATATAAAACCATTAATGTAGCCTCACCCAAAAGCTTAAGCTTTTGGGTTGAATTGGTTCTTTATATGGTATCAGAGCCTCGTGTCCCGGGTTCGATCCTCGCCGCCCCCCACTTTCTTTCAAGTGAAATTTCTTTGTTCGCACAGGTAGGTGAGCTTGTGCATTATCCACCCTTCAAGCCCAGTGGGCTCTCGTGTAAAGGGGCGTGTTGAGATATATAAAACTATTAATGTAGCCTCACCCAAAAGCTTAAGCTTTTGGGTTGAATTGGTTCTTTACAAGAACAATAAAACTACACCTCATGCAGTTTATACCTAAACATGGACACCCACACAAACTCCTGAAAAGAACTTGTAGATCAAGTAAAATGGTGCATAAATGTCCAACCAAAAGATGGAAAAGAGCAGACCTGATCCTTAGACAGACCAAAGTTGAATTTATAGGTGCTGTAGTAATTATCTCCAATAGCATCACGAAAATCATTTTCAAATAGAGCATCACAGTGCCAAATTGTGGAGAATTTAACCTGGTCAATAATAAAAAACCACTCCTCATTAAACCTAGTCAATAATACAAAGAACAAATAAACTCAAAAATTAGAAAATTAGAAAATTCTAAAAATAAACAATGATATTGAAATTAATCAACTATACCCACATAGAAATAAAATCAATATATGCCAATCATTGGGAATGAGCTGGAATAAGGCAAATAAAATATGAACACAGAGATTACTACCTGCGCAGGGAACGACCTTCCTGATGAACTATATGCATGAGGAACAATGTTCGTGCCACCATCTGATATTGCTTCAAAAACCCCATAAAGTTTTCTTTCTTCAAATTCAAAATTAAATAAAATCATTCCTTCCTTAACTCTTCTAACAAAAGCAGAAAGAGAACTTGGTAGCCCAAAAATCTCTTCTCAAAACACTCTTTTATAGTACTTCTATTTGACATGAAGATTGCACCATACTCGGGAAAATGTCCACACACCTCTTTTCTTCTGCACAAGTCCCTTGAGTCCATTTTTGTGCTTACAAAGAATAACATTGAAGTAGATTAGAACTACTATAGAAATCCTTACTACCTAGCACTATTAAACATATGCAAAGAGACAAGCAAAATCCAGATAAAGGGGCTCCAGCCAATTCAAAAAAGGAAACACAGATTTTATACATACATATAAGAGGGATGTAGCAACAAACTCTTTAAAACATATTCTCTATAATTGGACGAATTTCATGCGAGTCCCACTAAATAGAGAGTGGACCCGGGGTTTATTTAATGGGACATAAATGAAATTCAACCAATAATAGAACTGTTTCAAAGAGTCTGTTACTGCATTCATCTTACATATGATTCAAAGTCAAATTAAAAGCACCCATATAATGCACTTCTGGAATGTAACGCAATCTACATCAAATTAGCACAATATTTGAAAATTTTCTCACTTATAAGATATATATTCATAGGATTCTTTACATATCTTTAGATGGCACATGCAGCTGAACTCTCAACCGCAAGTTTCTGCAGTCGAGTGTTTTATCCATTTAGATTTTAACTTTTTTGTTGAGATATGTGTTTTTCAATAATGAAAAAGAAAAATGAAGCTTACAAGATACAGAATCTTGACTGCTCGCATGGTCAAGGGTATAACAGCATTACAGCACCACCCTTTTTAGGTTAGACACAAATTAACGGGACCTTGTACCTAGTAATTGAAAACTCCAACACAACTCATTAATAATTACACTAAGATACAACTAACTTAATAGATACATGAAACATGAACCTAGAAGTAAACAAATGCCTCTTGAAAATCCAAAACAATAATAAAGCCTTTATTCCGCCAAAAAACCAACTTTGGTATTTCAACAAATACTAAACATATAGAAAGATGCACACAAATTCCAAATACAGGGGCTAACATGGCTGAACTTAACCTCTACCACTACTTTCATCACAAAGTTCAAGCCCCGATAATACAGAAATAGTTCATATCATATCAAAAATAAAAAAAAGAACATAATTAATAACCACATATTACACATCACAAAAAACAACAACATCAAATGTAACAGTGATCAAAATAATAGGTTAAATTAAAATGTTGGTCCTTTCGGGCTCGTTTGGTGGACATAATAGGATAAGAAAGGATAAGATAAAAGGATCGAATAAGAGTAGGATAAGATATGGGACTGATGAGCTAATATCTTATCCTATGTTTGATGTGCACTAAATAAACTATATGATAGGATTATGTTATCCTATTATGATATAAATAGAAAAAAGTACCTTTTATGACACAATTTCATATATTTTTATAAAAATTGATATCTAAACTGCTTTTTATTCTTTTGAATAATTCATATTTTAATTTTTAGTTTAAATCAATGAAATTTTGAAATATTTCATCAAAACATAGATTTGCAGTTTTAATTAATAAAATGTAACTTCTCAGTGTTAAAATAACAATAAACAGTAGCTAACCAATGGTTTGTAGAACAACTCCAAAGCCTAAAGTGAAAAATAGGAAGAAAAAAATGAACAATATTAGAGACAAAATAGATACCTTAAATAACTCTGAGGATTACAAATGGGAGGAAAGAAATTAAAGATGTTCTTACCATATAAATGCCAATTCAGATGAGCACCAGATTCTATTAGAAATTCATATTAGTTGGATTAGACAACCCACTTCATGTTGGAACCCTTTCAGCGTCCTCTTCAAATCTGAAAGAAAATGAAATTATGTACTTTCCATGACCCAATAGCAGGAAACCCCTTTTCTCCACCAGTACAGTAACAATCAATATATAAACAATGAAACAATCCATAAACAGAATATTTGGATACTATAACCCAATAGCATGGGCATCCAAATGAAAATCCAGAAACAATGCGTTTAACTTCTTTCACAAATGTGATTCCGAAATATGAGAAATTCAACGAAGGTATATTAAGATAATCTATCTTCTAGTTCTTAAACAGAAGCATGTACACATAATTCTATAATGAAATAAGGCAAAACAATTAAATTAAAAAAAAAAAAAAAAACACGTGAAGTTGTATCAAAACAGCTTATGGGTGTGTCTCCATATAAGAAAAAGATACACTTTTACATTCAATCTAAGAAACCAGAGCGAAAAAATGAAAGCACACATCCTAAAATAAAATAAAATAAAAAGACCAAAAAGTAAAGTGCTTTCTATGAATCTGAATGATACACACGGAGAAAAAAAAAATAGAAGTTGATAGATATGAAAATAGAACTTACATCTAACTCGTAGAGAGGAGACAAAATGCAGAGAGGCTAGAATAAAGAAATTATCCTAGAGAGAGAGAAAAAAAGAGAGACCAGAGTACTAGGAACAACTACACCACCTTCACTGCACGTCACGTTCTACAAATTTCAATATAGTAGAAAGTAATCACAAATTTTTGAAACCGAGATTGGACCCTCTCTACCTACATTTTCTTTCATTTTCTTTTCTGCTTATTTTCTTCTGGATTTTCTCGGGAAACAAACGCTGAGAGAGAGAAAAATGAGAGAGAAGTTCAAAACATCACTGAGCGAAAAGGAGCAAGAGCATGCAGCATGGCGCGTCGTCTCTGATTTACCCGTTTGCTATTTTTTTAATGTTCCAATTTTACCCATTTCTTTACTCCGTACTTTTTTTAATATTCACATGTTTTTTAAACATTTATTAACTATCTTTTTAACGATATTAGTTCCATTGAGTTTGTATTTAATTAATGGGAGAGGTTATACTTACTACTTATTTTTTTTACTACTTATTACTACTAAATCTTAACCGTTGATTTTCGTCAATCTAACGGTTATAATTTATTGCAAATTAATAATTAATTAATAAGTATGATTCCATAAATTACAACCGTTAGATTGACAGAAATCAACGATTAAGATTTGGTAGTAACAAGTAATAAGAAAAATAGGTAGTAAGTATAATATTTCTCTTAATTAATATATGTTAGAAGTTATACTTATCACTAATTAAGTTTATCATTTCTTACTACTTATTAGGAGTCCCACATTGATTGTGTAGGTCTTTCATCCTTGGAGTGTTATCATTTGATATAAATTTTATTTCTCTTTCTTCAATCGCTTCCTCCACTTCCTATCTTATATTTTTCTTTACATTATGTTTTACTGACTACTACCTAACCAATATAGGAACAGTGACCATTGTGCCACTGTTCCAACTCTTATTTACCAAAATGCCACGCTTCTGAACTTATTTCCCAAACTGCCACGCAGGCAAGTTCGCTTGGAGTAGCAGCGAACTAGGCATGATGATGTGTCAGCAAGCTGGTGGTGCACAAGTTCGCTACTGACACGGGCGAACTTGGGTGCAATAAATGCTGACATGTATGGTGAGTTCGCGGATGTGCTAGGCGAACTTGATTTGCCACGTGTCTGACCCTTACATAGTTCGCTTAGGGCCTAGGCGACCTAGGTGACAAGTGGCAGCCACTGGAGTAGTTCGCTGGACACCATAGCGAACTTAGTGCGACGTGGCAGTTCCCCAGAAGTTCGCTGCCTTGGTAAGCGAACTACTTGCCGACAGTTACAGGTCACTGGCCCAGGCAGCGAACTAATTCTTATTTATACACCCCTCTCTTCCTCTCCCAAAGTCATCATTCTCGTCCGATTTCTTAAAAGGAAATTTCTATTTCTGTTTGTATTCGTTTTTCTATTTCAGTACATAATAATGAGTGAGAATAACAACGATGTAATATGTCTTTTATATTACAATGGGAGAACATATTTTGGACCGAACGGTCAAGTGTTTGAAGGAGATACGAAGATCTTCCACATGAGTCCGCGTTGCAAATATACTGAGCTCAAGAAAATAATATACAAGAAGTTAAGATTACAACGAGGTCAATCGTTGTCTCGACTGATTGCTAGATGTGCTTCTGGTAACCCCGTGCAATGGGTTGCTGTGGAGGTGGTTGAGGATGAAGATGTGTCACTAGTAGTTGATGCATTTCGACAGCATGGAGAGTCCTCATACTTTGAGTTATATGCGGAACTAAACACCGGTGGAAAGGCAAGCACTCAAAGTTTCATCCCTACCAGTTACTCCATAGACATTAACAGGGAGCCGGAAGTAAATCCGGAAGATATGAATGTGTCACCCCCACCACCATCACCCCCAATAACACAACCTTTAGACATGATTCCTGCCAATGACATGTATGATCCGTCGTGGCGTACTGATAGTTCCGAGGAGGAGGTTAATGAAGGTCTAGTCCTTAACAGTGACTCGTCGGATACAGACGTTGATGGTGATTTCGAGTTGGAAACGTCTACTGCCATGGTTGAACCGATTCCATCACCGGGTATTGTTGGTGCGCATGACCCACCACCTACTGCAGGTTAGGTAGTTTACCATATGAGTTTTTAGGTAGTTTACTGTTTGAGTTTAAATGAATATTTTTATGTACTTAACGACATTCGAAACGTGTGTTAAACAGGAGAGGATAATGTTCCATTTTGGTCGCAAATACCACATTTCACGAACATTAACTGGGCACACCCCGATCAAGAGTGTGATGACATGCAAGGGGCACAAGTACCAAATTGGCAAATGGGTCAAGAGCTTTATAAGGACCAGCAATTTGAAAGCAAGCAGGATGTACAAATGGCCATCAAACAATATTGTATGGCAAATAATCGCACAACTGTTGTTCTAAAAAGTGATACGAAAAGGCTGATCATGATTTGTCAAAATCAAAATGAAGGTTGTCCGTGGAGGATGCGGGCTGACACGAGCTGTCGAACTCGCGCTGTAACACCCTCCCTTGTATGCATCCAAGAGAGTTGTTTGCTAAGCGGATTAGAGTTCTTTAATCATATTTTAGAGACTGAAAATCACTTTTACAATGCCAATTAAAATAATTTTATTTTGAAATCGGGTTCATCACAAGAATCAGAGTATACTTTCAAAATTTCTCAACTACTAAAAATATAACTTTCCTGGCAGACCTTGCTGTCTTTAAAAATTCGTATAAAATTCACTTCAACGATTCAAAAAAATATTCTTTGTAATCTAGAAACTAGACATCCGGGGCTTCACGTTCATATAAAATAATAGTGATTTGGAGTTCGTTTGACCCTCGAAACATAACTCGCAAAATAAGAGAGAAAGTAGTGGAAATATCACAAATGTCCTGGCTGGTAAAATTCATAATAAATCGATCTTTCAGAATTTCTTTGCAAGGTTTATATATAATGAAACTAGACACCTGGGACTACGCGTGCATATAAATTATAAGAAAATCGGAGGTCCGTAGCCCCAGTACGACAACTTACAAAGTGCTCGCAAAGACTTTTCAAAACTCAGCATTTAGATAACATGTCAAAATCCTTTTCGCAAACGTTTCAACATCTGTTTCCAAAATATTTGCTGGTCATAAAATCGTAATGCAATAATAAAATCATAGTTCACAGTAATAAAATCTTCTCAATTTCATACAGTCATCCATAAAATATCACATCAATAGCAGCATGCCCAAACAGTAGAAGCCAACAGCAAATATCCAAGTCCTCAAAAGCTTTTACGTCCTCCTGCCATTTTGTAAAAATAGCAGCCCCAAAGGGGTGAGAGAAAATCCCAGTAGTGTGGCAACAAAACCATAATGCAACAATATTAACTAGGCACAAAATCATAAATAGTCACTTCAAACATTTAATCCTTTTCATCATATATCATAACGCGTATATAACGCCCTTTTTCCTTTACGCTCATAGCACCGTCGTGCGCGTAGCATCACAGTGGGTATTCCTAATGGCTCCCATGAAGGTGAATCCCACTGTGGAACCTATGCGGACTGAAGCCAAGTGTCCCCTCTCCTGGTACCAGGCATGCCTATATGATGCATGCTCAGTCACATGTCCTCAATACAAATATATATATATATATATATATATATATATATATATATATATATAAGATGTCATGATCAAGTATACATGCCATGTTATGCAATCGCACCCAACAGAAAAATGTATTATGATGTAAAATGCATGCATATATCATATCATCCTTTCATATTCTTACCATTGGCTCATCATCATCATAACATACATAGAACAAATGTGAGCAACACATCACAATTCCATACACTAGCCAATAGTCACATTAGGTAATACCGCCTACACATACCTCGTACGTCGAAATTTACTTTACCGATTCACAATGAAACAGTCCAACGTCTCAAGGATTTTTCACACCTAATTTACAGTATAATAAATCAGTGCACATTCGATTTATTCAACAAATCTCCAAGTTTAAAGTTCCTACATTCTTCGACCAGCAAGGTTTATTTTTTCTAAAATTATTCTTGACTCTCATTTAACCTTTATACACTTTTAACAGTGAGAAATTTTCCTATAAAACAGTGAGCAGAGGATCCTATTATAGCAGCGTTTTCTCAGAGATTAAATATAACAAGCTGTCTAGTAAATTTTTTACAATGAAACAATGAGCAGGGGAGCATCAATCAGCAACTTTATTCAGCAATAACAGTGACATCAACAGTAACGTTTTTAAGCAAAACAGTGGCCATAAAACAACATCCAAGACAAAAGTATATATATAATTTACATGTACATAGCGCTACTAAGAGAGCATGCACACTACCTTTATTTCTTTTCTTCATAAAAGTTCATGACACCTTTATTAATACCAAACAGTCCCATGTTTATACTAGGTTAGTTCCAAGTTAACTTCTTTAGGTTTTTATTTATGCTAAGTTTAAACATAATAGAGTACCACTAAACAGAATAATCCAGCCCTCCAAAATGTTCTAAAACCGAAACAAGTGCACAAAGGAAAAGAAGGGAACTTACGGCTCTTTGTCCTCAACCAAGAGTTTAACTCAAAAAGACAAAATAGACAGGGCTTCCTCTACTCAAAACTCCAACGTTCAGCCTAGTGACGCACGATGAAGGGAGAAGCTTTACCAAGATGAGGTCCACGCATACAACAAAGGATGGTCTTATAAGAATCTTGTGTGATAAAAGGAAACGAGAAGAAAATTTAACCACTTACTTAGGAGCTTTCGGCCAGCAGAGGAAAAAGAATAAGATGATGTCCGTCCTTGTTTCTCATTCAAGAGCTTACGGTTTCAAGAAAGAGGAAAAAGAAGGGAGAACTAGATGATAGCTACACTCCTTCTCTTGATGACACAAGGTCACGGTTTTGGTAGTATGAGGGGATTTGGACTCTTGTTCCCTTTTTTTTTCTCTATGATGATACGGTTTTGGAGGGTGAAGGAAATAAGAGGTAGGTGGTTGGTTTAAGGAAGATAGTCACGGTTTGTTGAAGGAACAAAAGAATGGGATTGAAATGTGGTTCTTTTTCTCTATGGTATTCGCGGCTAGGTGATGTTTTGGCACTAGGTTCTCTTCTTAACTCATATACAGTGCTGTTAAGAAATGAGGAAGAGACAAAACTGATTTTTTTTTTTTTAAATGGTTCAGCATTCTACCTTTGGTTGTTGCATCCTTTTGGACGCACATGGAGGAAAAAGTGAGAGTGACAATTTTGCCCAATAAAGAAACATGCAAGCTGAGGGTTTTTGCCTCAATTGGCTGCATGTCAAGGCTGGTCAATAGTGTAGAATAACGATGGAAAGTTCAACAAGTAATGTCAGCTCCTTTTTGCTCCTTCAAAGCGCATGTGAGAGAGGTGAAGTGCTGGACTTGAGATGTTTTATTTTTAAAACTGATGGCTGACTTGGTTTCCTTTGGGTAGTCTAACAAGCAACCAAGTTGCTTTTTGGTACAACCTATGCGTAAAGGGAAAGAAAGAAAAGTAAGTGGACTGCTTTGGGTCATAAAAGGTACTTTGATTCAGAATTTTCTGATCAACATCAGCCCCCTTTTTGACAGCATCTAGCGTACAAGATGAGGAATGCAAGGTGAAGAAAGTTGTTGCCATGTGGAGATATTTGTCCAATTGTAAGTTGCCTTGTAGGATTACTAAGTTAAGATAAATTTTCAGCAAAAGTATAGGGGTTTTGGGCTGACCTAATGACACTCTTCCATGCTCTATAAATTCGGCCAAAAGGGGTAATTAGGGACCAATACATATGTAACCCAAAAGTGATACTACTTAGCTTCTAGCCTTTAACATTTCGATTCACATGTGGCCTAAAGTAACATCATGTTTTTCTTTTATTTTCTATGATACAATTTATACATTCTTATACTTTATATCTAACGTTTCATATGTCTAAAATAAATCCTTACTATAATTCCATAATTTCCTAATTTAATTTTAATTCTATGCTAGTTCTCAATAAAAATCGAAAGTCAATAAACAATATATATATATATATATATATATTTAATATTCCCCACGTTCATTTTTATACCTTAAGGTATTTTATGTATTTCCCTAATTGTGTGGAATGTTACCTACTAACTCAATATTAATTCCCCATGAGTAACCATGAGATTAGCGTAATCTGTATTAGTTTTTCCTAATTCGAGGGATGTTACACGCGCAAATTAAAAATTAATTCTTTAGGGTTCAGAAAATTTGCAGTAAAGTGGAAACCCTAAGTCGTCTCTCAAGGAAATTGTTTTGGTTAAACTCGCTTATGAGAACAGAAAATTAAAAGGGGGGTTTTGGATTTTGATTCAATAATTAAAAAGGCAGAATATAAATTTGGAATAAAAATTCGTAATTAAAAATGACCAACCTAAGGTTTGGGTTCCATGGACGTCTTTCCTCGGATAAGAAGATATCAGAATCGTGATTGATTTGTCAATCGGATCAGAATCCTTATTTCCAATTGACAACCCTCTCTAAGCGATCGCTTAGCATTTGATCAAAGACGATGCTTCTACTCATACAATCGCAGAGTATCAGCCCGCTTGATTTAAGGTCATAGGGTCAATCAACCTAATCATCAAATCTGATGATTAATCCCTTTCCATAATCGCAATTGCAAACCTCAGATTGAATATCCACGATCGCACGATATCAATCTGAGTTGGGAAGGGAAACAAAACTGATTTGAAATAAACGCAGATCCTCAAGACCAATCCATGGAATCCATTACCCTTAGGTTGATTAAAAGGTTCTTAGCCTCGCATGGCTAAGGTAAACATAATTGAAATAAAAAGAAGAAGAAGAAGAAAAAAGATGAAGAACGCAATTGAATAAAAACTCAGAGAGAACTTCTCTGTTGTAAAAACTGACTACCAAGGGTTTCCTAGAGTCCCCTTTAAATAGCCGTCACGCAGGACGGCTAGGGTTTCATCGCTTCAGCCCAAACATAAAATAAAAAACCGAATAAAATAAAATGAAACAATAAAACTTGGCTTTGGGCCACTTAAGTAATTGGGTTTTAATTTAAATTACAAGCCTAATAGTCAAACAAAACTTCAGCAAAACGCGTCCAACTTGGTGTCCGAAATCGACCAGCTTCTAGTCCGAATTGGGCTTAGAGCTCTGCATAAGAATTGTAGCTCTCTGTGTTATCTGAAAAACCCAACAAGAACGGAGTCAATCCGACAACTATAGACCGAGATATGGCCAAAATACAGAAGTAACGTAAAGTTGAAAAATTCTGACGAAAATAAATTAAACCCAATTAAAAACTAAAAACCTAAATTAACTCTAACAATCATTATTTTATTCAAATAAATCCTAAAAATACTAATCAAGAGTAACAAATAAGTGTAACAAAATATGTGTTATCAAATTCCCCCACACTTATCTTTTTGCACTCCTGGGCAAAAACTAAAATTGAAAGTAAATACTAAGATCAACCAATCCTTTCTAACAATTACCAAGCATATAGAAAATATACAAAGATCACAAGTCTTCTACAGATAAATCAATCAGGACAGAAATTCCCTAATCTCAAATCACAAGACCTGCTAACTTCAACTGCTAACTGCATAAAAATGGTTCCTCACAAGATGCTCTCAATTTTTCTCTCAAGTGTATCAGTTAATTCAGTATATCACTCAAATCAACTCAAGAAAATCATCCTACCATAGGCTTGCTCAAGTTCTACTTCTCCACTGCTCATAACACATGCATGCACAAATCAAGAGGGCTTTATGCAGGGTTGTAATGGGGCTGAGGTAAAGGTATGGATGAATATGGAAGAGAAAGCTAAACACCCTAGAATTTTACAAAGAGAAAAAGTTAAGAACTAAACTAAGAACATAAAACAAAGATACTGAAAAGATAAACACTTTTTTTTTTCTCTCTTTTTTTTTTGTTTTTTTGTTTTTTTGTTTTTTTTTTGTTTTTGTTTTGAAGAAGTAAAACCACATAGCAGAAATGAATCAGATAGTCACCCCCCACACTTAAACTTTTGTCCGTCTCGGGCAAACCCCCACACTTAAACACAACATCACAATGAAACCAATGCTCAGTAAAACTCCAGGGTGTGGAATTAATTGGTTTTTCACTTAGGCTTGTAATGCGGCTTAAGAAATAAAAGATATAAAGGCTCAAAGGGGCTCACCAAGGGATAATAATACAAGGGACAGCTATCTGGCTAAAGTGGGTACAGAAAAGAAAGAATGCCTCAATCATATTCATGCATGCAAGTGAAAAATGCAGTTTCAAAAAGAACAAGAGCAAGTTCTAGAGGACAACAATCAAGAGCAGAAACACACAAGAAAGAAAGCATGGCCAGAAGATATGCCATGTATGCGGGCTCAAAACCTCACAAGGGTAAACCAAGTCATGCAATCAACAACACAGAATCAATCAACAGGTAGTTGTAATCCAAGAATCGAGATCAAAGCCTAACAGATTATGCTATCAAACACTGCGATCTAAGTCTACTCCATGTACCACTCAATAATTACCAGAAAGAAAAGGAAAATCTACCTATGAAAAATCATAAACTAAAAGAAAGAAAGGAAAAGAAAAAGAAAAATGCAAATAACAGAAAGAAAAGAAAAAGTCAAAAACTAAAAGAAAGAAAGGAAAAGAAAAATAAAAATGCAAATAACAGAAAGAAAAGAAAAAGAGGGAAGAGAACTCCCTGAACTCCCTAAGGAGAATAAACAACATCAAGTAGCTTGATTTCTTCCTCACTGGTTTAACACTTTCTTCAAGTAGAATACAGTGCATGTACGTGGAAGGACTAATTTCTACATTATTTGCTAAAGTCCATCCAATTGCCTTCTTACTTTCTTTCAGCAATGTCAAAAGCTTTTCCTCTTGCTCAGGTAGAAGGTTCTTGGCCACTATCACATGTAACTGTTCATTTTCCTCCAGATATGAATACTTCAGATGGTCAGGCAGAATCTTTAACTCTAATTTCGGAGGCTGCTCAATGGATGGAAGAAGTCTAGCGGGTGCAAATTCTGCAGAAAACAAGTCAGCAGCTATGCCTGTAAACAAATTCTCAGAAACAGAATTAGGATCATCAAAAATATCAGCAGGCAATTCAGATAATGCAGATTCGCACTCAGAATCAGATTCATCAATAAGTGCATCGTTAAAACCAGAAAGATGTGATGTTATTTCAGCACACACAATGCACTCTTGACTATCACTACAATCACAGAAATCAGAACCATGAATAGATGAAAAATCAGCAAGGAATTCAGGAGAAAAATCCTCAACAACTTCATCTATCACATCAATGCAGAAAACCGGATGATCAGATGTATCAGTGCTCTGCTTCTTGGAGCTAGTGTCACTTCCCTTAGATGACTCAGCAGCAGTGTGGTTTGGCTCCTCCATATGCTTGCCAGACCGTAGAGTAATAGCACTCACATTTTCGCTTCCTTTTGGATTTGGAACTGTTTGGGATGGAAGGGAGCCGCCACTTGCTTGTTGATTTTGACTCATTGACGTTGCAAGCTGGTCAATCTGTGTTTGCAGATTCTGGAGGGAATACTCAGTAATCTGCTGGAACTGCAGATTGATAGTTGCCATCTGCTTCACTAAATCCTCCAAAGAAGGACCATCGCTACTGGCTTGCTGCTGCATTGGCTGTGGAGGTGCAAATTGTTGAAAATTTTGCCTCTATTGAGAAGGTGCAAACTGCTGCCTCTGTTGGAATGGTGCACTTTGCTGGTTTTGATTCCAATTGAGATTTGGATGATTTTTCCAGCCAGGATTATATGCATTAGAGAAAGGATTGTTTTGCTGCTGCTGCTGCATCTGCTGGTATTGTGGCTTTGCAGGAAAAACTGCAGCAACAGACTGATCAACTTGGAAACCACTGTCAGGGCCTGATTCGTGAGGCAAAGCCTCACGACTTTTGACAGGGATGATCGTCTCCTTCAGCTCACCAATTCTCAGAGCGATCAGAGCAAGTTGAACAAGTTCAGAAATACCCGATACATCCTGGAACCAATCGCTCAAACTGAAGTTTTACCGATTTCCCCAATTTTTTTTTTTTGATTTTTTAATTGATTTTTTTTTTTTGATTTTTTTTTTCAAAAACGAAAATTAAAGAAAAAGAAGATGAAGATGAAAAAGAAGATGATCAAGAATCAGAAAACGATTTAGACCGATGCAATTTCCCCGGCAACGGTGCCAAATTTGACACGAGCTGTCGAACTCGCGCAAATTAAAAATTAATTCTTTAGGGTTCCGAAAATTTGCAGTAAAGTGGAAACCCTAAGTCGTCTCTCAAGGAAATTGTTTTGGTTAAAATCGCTTATGGGAACAGAAAATTAAAAGAGGGTTTTGGATTTTGATTCAATAATTAAAAAGGCAGAATATAAATTTGTAATAAAAATTCGTAATTAAAAATAACCAACCTAAGGTTTGGGTTCCATGGACGTCTTTCCTCGGATAAGAAGATATCAGAATCGTGATTGATTTGTCAATCGAATCAGAATCCTTATTTCCAGTTGACAACCCTCTCTAAGCGATCGCTTAGCATTTGATCAAAGACGATGCTTCTACTCATACAATCGCAGAGTATCAGCCCGCTTGATTTAAGGTCATAGGGTCAATCAACCTAATCATCAAATCTGATGATTAATCCCTTTCCATAATCGCAATCGCAAACCTCAGATTGAATATCCACGATCGCACGATATCAATCTGAGTTGGGAAGGGAAACAAAACTGATTTGAAATAAACGCAGATCCTCAAGACCAATCCATGGAATCCATTACCCTTAGGTTGATTAAAAGGTTCTTAGCCTCGCATGGCTAAGGTAAACATAATTGAAATAAAAAGAAGAAGAAGAAGAAAAAAGATGAAGAACGCAATTGAATAAAAACTCAGAGAGAACTTCTCTGTTGTAAAAATTGACTACCAAGGGTTTCCTAGAGTCCCCTTTAAATAGCCGTCACGCAGGACGGCTAGGGTTTCATCACTTCAGCCCAAACATAAAATAAAAAACCGAATAAAATAAAATGAAACAATAAAACTTGGCTTTGAGCCACTTAAGTAATTGGGTTTTAATTTAAATTACAAGTCCAATAGTCAAACAAAACTTCAGCAAAACGCGTCCAACTTGGTGTCCGAAATCGACCAGCTTCTAGTCCGAATTGGGCTTAGAGCTCTACATAAGAATTGTAGCTCTCTGTGTTATCTGAAAAACCCAACAAGAACGGAGTCAATCCGACAAATATGGACCGAGATATGGCCAAAATACAGAAGTAACGTAAAGCTGAAAAATTCTGACGAAAATAAATTAAACCCAATTAAAAACTAAAAACCTAAATTAACTCTAACAATCATTATTTTATTCAAATAAATCCTAAAAATACTAATCAAGAGTAACAAATAAGTGTAACAAAATATGTGTTATCACGGGCATATCTGAAAAAAGGCGGTCATGAATGGATAATAGGCGTGTGGAACAACATCCATACATGTGTATCAATAACACTTTCACAGGATCACAAACAACTTAACTCTAGTTTCATTTGTGATTTGATCATCGGTAAGTCAACCATATGCTCTATGTTTAAATAAATATCGTATTTGTAACGCTAATACGCTGTTGTTTGTCAAACCACAGAAATGATACGTGAAAAGCCTAGCGTTAAAATTGGGTTAATACAGGAGAGGATTGCATCAAATCTAGGATTTCATATATCATACATAAAGGCCTGGAAAGCAAAGCAGAAGGCAATTGTGAGGGTCTTTGGGGATTGGGATGAGTCGTACGCGTTTCTGCCGAGATGGTTGGATTATATGTTATTGTTTTCTCCAGGGTCTGCCTATAAACTGGATGTGAATATGTTTAAATAAATATCGTATTTGTAACGCTAATACGCTGTTGTTTGTCAAACCACAGAAATGATACGTGAAAAGCCTAGCGTTAAAATTGGGTTAATACAGGAGAGGATTGCATCAAATCTAGGATTTCATATATCATACATAAAGGCCTGGAAAGCAAAGCAGAAGGCAATTGTGAGGGTCTTTGGGGATTGGGATGAGTCGTACGCGTTTCTGCCGAGATGGTTGGATTATATGTTATTGTTTTCTCCAGGGTCTGCCTATAAACTGGATGTGAATGAACATAGGATAGATGGTCGGCTCGATGGATCGCACAAGGTGTTCAAAAGGGTTTTTTGGACATTCAAACAGTGTTATGATGCCTTTAATTATTGCAAGCCTATGCTACAAATCGATGGGACACATTTGTATGGAAAATACCGCGGAACGCTAATGATTGCTACAGCTGTTGACGGTAACAATTATGTCCTTCCTGTTGCGTTTGCTGTTGTTAGTTGTGAGAATATTGACAATTGGTCCTGGTTTTTGGCCATGTTACGGATCCATGTTACTCAGAAAGATGGAATATGTCTTATTTTTGATTGACATGCAGGTATATTGGCGGCCGTCAATAATGTTGACTTAGGGTGGCAACCACCCAGAGGGTACCATGTTTTTTGCCTGAGACATCTGGCAAGCAATTTCAATCATAAGTTCAAAAATATCATGTTGAAGAAGGAGCTAAAGAAGTTAGGTATGGTTGTTACGCACCATGTTTTTTTGTTATTTGCAATCATCGTACAACGCTGATGTCATTACTGATTAACAATTATGTGTTGTCATGTACAGGTTACACTACATCGCGATTGGATTTTGACGATGGTTTGGAAAAATTTAAAGAATCAAGCCCACAAATTGCAGCATGGATTTATCGAATTCCGAAGGAAAAATGGAGTATATCATACGATGCTGAAGGAAGGCGATTTGGCCACATGACTACAAACTTGTCGGAGTGTGTTAACAAGGTTCTTAAAGGTGCCAGAAACTTACGAATCACGTCTTTGGTGCGCATCATGTACGCTAGGCTAAATGAATATTTTTTGGCCCACGGGTAGGAGGCCCGGGAAGAGATGGACAAAGGTAATCGTTTCGCCAAAGTGTTCTGGGTTGCATACGTTAAAAACCAACAAAATGTTGCAACACACTTTGTTACGTCGTATGACAGACAGAAAACACGATTTGAAGTTCAAGAGTCTTACAATCAAAGAACTCATAGAGGCGGAAAGAAATGGTGGGTTTCATTAGCTGATCGGGCCTGTTAGTGTGGTGAGTTTACTGCTTTTAGGTACCCATATAGTCATGTGATTGCTGCATGCAAATCAGTAAATCATGACCCCTTTAGTGCATTATATCAATGCCAGGTATATTTCGGGCAATGGTATCCAATTGGTAATGAAGACTTCATCCCACCCAGGCAAGGCCCAACGATCCTACTGGATGTGTCACTTAGACGTAAAAAAGGCAGGCCGCGAAGTACCCGCATCTGTAACGAAATGGATCAGCGCGAGGGTGTGAGCACGCAGGTAAGATGTGGTTATTGTAGGGTTGTTGGCCATGGCATACGTCGTTGTCCATCTCGTCTGCAAGGCACTTAAATTTGGTGTGAAACAAACTTGTTGAAACGTTGGTACCGCTCTCCTTCCTGTGTGTTGTCATGCGTTTTTTTGTTATGTTTTTAATTATCTTTGTGGTTTATTTTATTTTGTTGTGGTTAGTCGTGAAGCTTAGTGAATGTAATATGTTTATTAATATAATCATCGTGTGCCTAGCTGTTAATTGTTTTATTTTTCGGGTAGTGACCGTTGCATAGCACATAACACCGCATGAAGTATGAATAACATAACAGTCAGCACACAGTAATAAATGGAAATCCAAGTACTAAGTCCAACATACAACGAGTACCAAAACAAAGACTGTAAATACATATGAAGCAGTGACAAAACAAAAAAGTCCTATGATAAAACAACCAGTCATTGTTGTCTCCTTCGTCCATGATACTTGGCACAACGCGCCTGGTCATGCTCAAATGGTGACAAGAAACACCGCTCCCTGGCCCCTCTATCAGGGTTACGCCTGATGCCATCTCCACCGTCTCCTCCGGCTGCAACTGCAGCGGGCGCTACTGCGTCCGCATCAACATCGTCGAAAGTACCCGCAACATCCTCCTCTGTAAGTACACCTCTAGGACCAGATACGGGTGACTGAAGGAAGTCAGTCGCAAATGCCTCCGGTGTGGCCATGACGGCTAGGGAATCAAATGTCGGTATATAATCCTCTGTGAACTCTTCCAGACCCGGCGAAGGCTGCAAACTGGACTGGCCTGCAAACTGACTGTGCTCATGCGCATGAGGCTCAACCTGCGAATATGATGGTCGACTGGTCTGACCCGGGAACTGCTGACCTTGGAACGGCTGACTGAAATGTTGTTGATATGCAGGGTACGACTGCGACGGTGCTGAAAACCAAGGGTACCCGTACTGCGACAATGGGACACTAGGCTGGGACGGACCGGCTGTGGGAGGCCACCAGTACGGCTGCGAAGGACCGCCTGGGGGGTAAGCTGGTGCGTAAAACTGCCCGGCTGGACGGGGTGGAAGAGACTGCACAAGCACAGGCCTATCGGCCATAGCGGGAGACTGATGATGTAGTGGCAATCCCTCGTGGCGTGCACGCTGGCTAACACGCGGTCGACGAGGCGGCCCCACTGTCTGTACCACTGCCGGCGGAGGTGCAGGCTCTCCAGGCTCTGTCAGTCTGCCAAACTCGTCGAAAGCAGATTTCATCTGAACGGTCTCGTCGTATATCTGGCGGTATGTGAATGCTCCTTGCGCCTCGTTCGATGCCATATGCAGAATAGTCTCTATGCGATCACTCTGTGTAGTGAATATAATGTTAAATGTATGATGTCATTAACCCAAAAAAAATAGTAGTCATAATAGTAATGACACGGGCAACAAATTAACATACCACATGAGAACGAATGGCCGATCTCTGCATCATCCATCTACGCGTATGCTGAAAATACCACTGCATGTACGTGCTGTTGATAGACAGATGACCATCTCCCTGCACGGGCTGTAGACCCTGCACAACGAGGGCATCCCTGGAATGCCACTGCGCTATATAAAGTCCATGTCGCTCCTTCCAGTCTACGTCACCCTTACCAGTCAGGGTGATAGTTAACAGCTCTAAACTAATGAATGGATCGCTCGGTATCGATTGCCTAAAATGAAACTGCCTTAGCACTCTATCGGGCTGCTGGTAGACATCGATCTGGTAGTGTATGAGTGGGCATACAGCTAACCATCTGTGTGACTCCTCGGACGACGGCGAATGTGCAACGAATCTGTGGTATGGCCTCCACCATATCCTGCGGATAGGCATAACGTCAATGTGATGACGATATCGTCTAATGTGGGAGTACTGACGTCGTAGCGACAAATATTCATTAAACCCGCAAAACAATAACACAATAAAAGTTAGTAATATCAGTAACAGCCAGTAAATTTGAAGAAAACAAAAAAGTTCAAAAGGCAGATACCTTGCTCCGAAAATAGCATCCACGTTTGTGATCTTAGGGATTCCTGGTGAGATAGTAGGGAAACGCGTCCATGCCCACAACTGTAGTAACAGAGCACAGCCCCCCATATCCGATCGTCCTGGGTCAGTAACCTTGCACATCTCCCTGTACAAAGTAGCCAGGACAGCAGAACCCCAAGAATACGTCCCCGTCCTCTGAAAACCATCCAAAAATAGGAGATACCGTGCATGCATGAAGCTAGATGTTGTCTCAACGAACAGGCAACCACCGATAATGCGCAAAATCAATGCACGTGTGTATCTCATACGATCAACTTCATTGCCAGACCATTCATGCCAATGTAGATACCGTTCCCTCAGAAATGTCAGCGAAATTTGGTTCTTATATAAGTCGCGCTGCCGACCCGGCTCAACGCCCAATAAATCTCTCACCAGCTGGGAGAAGTTATGACCTCCAACGCGGCCAGATACAACCTCTCCATCTGTAGGCAATCCAACCAGATGGTGGACATCCTCCAAAGTAATCGTCACCTCACCCATCGACATATGGAATGTGCGCGTCTCAGGACGCCATCTCTCCACAAGGGCCGAAATGAGTGAGTGATCTATCTGACAATAAAAAATTATATTACATTTTATCACAATTTATTAACAATTCAACATGTATGTACTCTACGTATCACTAACCTCATGGTTGCGCAGACGCGCAACGTGATAAAACCCAGCCTGTTGTAGGTAAGGATGGATATCCTCGGGTATATTCAAATGATCCCATGAACCAGCGTGTCTGACGTTGAGGACACGATCATCTGGATTTGCGTTACCAGATCTGTTCCACACAAGCGTCGAAATATGTTTATCCTGCAACGTAAGGAGAGACGGCACCGATGGACCAGGGTCAATGAAGGTCTGGTGCGGGTCCTGTTGCTCCATTAATCTATTTACAAATAATAAAAACAAAAATTATTAATAAATAAATAAATTTTCAAGTTTAATTAATTATTCTATACTCTATATTTAATTAAATATTACATACTAGAATATAACAAAATAATGTTAATTCATTATTAGTAACAACAATTGAATAATAAAAATACAACAATTGAATTATAAAATACAATAATATATAATGGTATACAAAACTTAAATAATATATACAAATTAAAAATTAATTAGTAAGAAATAAATAAATCAATATTGTTATTTAATATAATATATTACACATAAATTATATTACATATAAATTATATTACATTTAAAAATGAAATAATTGCATACAAGGATATATATTATATTATACACAAATTATATAAATGCTAAAAATAAATACTAATTACTAATAAATAAATAAATAAATACAAACATTGTGGTAAAAGAACTTTGTCACATTTATTTGTCAATCCTATAACTAAATAATTTTATTTAATTCAAATATTTTAATTATTGCATAATCAAAATTTTATTAAATACAAAATCTAAGAAAATTAAAATAATTTGTTTCTAACCTAGATTCCAAGCCTATAAATAATATCAAACAATTAATATTATTAAATAATACATTAATGAAAAGTACTACACCTAATAACATTAACATTAACGTACATATTATATAAGTCAATGTTCAAAATTTTCTAACCTATTTTGCAATCCTACAAATAAATGATTTTTTTAATTCAATATTATTATTTATAGCATAATTAAAAAATTATTAAATACATAATTTAACAACATTAAAATATAAAAATTTAACCTAAATCCTATTAATAAATAATGCATATAAAATAATGTATTAAATAGATTAATTAAACTATAAAACATTTAACTACTAACATTAACATGCAATTACTAAACTATTAATATTAGACTAATTCAAATAATAAAATAAATAATATGTCATCTAACCTAATGTGTCATAACAGTAATCCTAAAAATTATCTTACCCTAAATCCTATAAATAAATAATGCATATAAAACAATTTATTGCATACATTAATTAAACTATATGTTATTTAACTACTAACATTAAAATGTAATTACAAACTACTAATATTAAACTAATAAAAAAATAATAAAACAATTAATATGTCATCTAACCTAATGTTTTATGTTACATATAACATAATTAACAACAACTAAATAACAATAAAATAAAAATTAATTAAATTATACATCACTAACCTCAAATGAAGACAAAGAAAGAGAGAGAAAGAAGAAAAATAAAAGAGAGAAAGAGAGAGAGAGAGAGAGAGAGAGAAAATGGGGGCGTATGGTGAGGGGGGAATGGGGGGAGGGGGGTCAGTTTATATAGGGGTGGAAAGTAGCCGTTGCACCAAGTTCGCTCCCCCCCAAGCGAACTCGGCGCATGTCAGCCACGTGGCATGCTAGCCGTTGCACACAGGTCGCCCACGTTGGCAGCAACCTCTTCTGCATGCAAGCCACGTGGCTAAGCAGGTAAGGCATTAATTGCAACAGAGGTCGCCTGTGTCAGACGCGAACTCTGACACCACCAAGAAGCTGACATTCGCTACTGCTCTGGGCAAACTTGCCCTCGTGGCAGTTTGGTAAAATTGTTTCTTGGCGTGGCATTTCAGTAAATTAGTCTTGGAACAGTGACACAATGGTCACTGTTCCACCAATATAAGAGAGGTTAGAGTAGGGGTGGCAATATTATCAACCCGGGCGGGGAGTTGACCCGCCATTAAATATGCGTTGAAAAAATGAACTCATCTCGTTTTATGGTGGATTGGCGGGTCAATCCGCCAATTACAAAATTTAATTAAAATTTAAAAATAAATTATGTTTTATGAATTTTTCTAATATTATTTTATTTTATTTCACACTTCTCTTAATTTTTTACAGTCTCAATCTTAAATGTATACTAATATTCAGTTATACATTCTTTAAAAACTCGTTTGTCTCCATATATAGATAACATTTGTCATAAATAAAATATTTATTTTTTATTTTTTCTAGGGAGTCCTGAGATAAAAAAAATATTGGATATCACAAAAATTTAATGACAAATGAAATACTATTTAATTATAAAAAAATATAATAATTATAAACCGGTAGGTTGAATCCGTTTTGACTCACTTTTAGACGAGGTGGGTTGAAGTGGGTTGGTGGGTTGAAAACCTCAATCCAACTCGTCCCGTTTTAGCGGATTGACATATCGGATTCAACCCATATTGTCACCTCTAAGTTAAAGTGATAAATTTTGTTAGTAGTAAGTATAATATTTCATATTATTAAAATATTTAAAGTGGAAAAAATCGACTATCATATAACTAGAGAAGAAAAAAAACTCTCATGTGCACACAAATTAAAGGTGAGACTCACTTTATTTTATTTTATTTTTCTCTTCCCTTTCCTTTAACTTGTGTGAGCACGAGAGTTTTTTTCTCTCCTATTATATAAAAGTTGATTTCCCCTTTAAAGTTTTAGATAATGTTTGTAATAGTTAAATTTTGTAAATAATTTAATAGTATATGTTGCCTTGCTAACAGTTTTGCAAGTAATGCGCGCAAGTATACGCGACAACAAGCAATATAGGGCTGTTATAAGTCCCAGTTATCGTTCCCACAAAGATCGTTGGCGTTTTGAAATGACTAAAATTTGTAATTGCTTAAAACTGAGTTACTATTTGAAAATAAAAGAAATAAAAATTGTAAGGTAAAAATAATCTAGAATGGACCTAAAATACTACTGTTCACTTTTCTTTTAAAATTTTCTGAATTACTTTCCTAAGTTATAAAATAAGAAGTAAGAATGAAGCAATTTAAATGACAGATGTGACAAGAATTTTTTTTTTTTTTTGTATTTAAAATTTGACACAGAACAGGGATTGAAATATGAAATAACAAAGGAAATTGGAAATCTGAGTTGATAAGGATGTTCATAAAGGTGGGTTGAGTTCTGGCTCTCCTTCCCCACAGTGCTTGAAAAATAATTTGATTAACAAAAAGCTCATCCTAAGATTCTCAGTTAACAGAACTGTATTGTTAATTTTAATCTCTTAAAAATTATTTTATCCCAAAGTTGCCCACTTTCATATCTCTATGCCAAGTGGGATTAGGACTCTTGAGACTCAGGTCCAATATTACATGAGGTCTCATTCATTTCTGAAATGAGATCCCTTAAATGATTTTCCATCTAAGTCCATGTGTCTAATGCAGAATCCAGAGTTAGTTGTTTCTCAACAACTAAATCCTAACCAAACCTCTAACATTCGGCCAAAATGCAGATAATTTTAAACATTAGAAAAAGCATTAAACAACTGAGATATAAAAATTAAAACCAGAAAACCAAACATTTAACAAGCACTGAAGTTTGGGTATCACCTAAACCCAACCTCTAAAAAGTCAGCCACTATCCATAGGGATGAGGCTTACAAACAGTAACAGAAAACTAAAGAAATCACAAAATAAAAATGCTAGAAACTAAATTACAGCACTGGCCTAACAACCAGCAATCTCAGTGCTGTAAAGACATGCATCAAGTTCATCAGATGAACCAGAATCTCATTACAAAACAGAACTTAAAAGAAAATAAAATAAAAATTGTTCAGAAAACAATAAAACTAAAAACAGTAAATCAGAACCAGAGAGGGAAGAACCCAGACTATGACTCACTCCTCTTTCCCTTTTTATAGGGCTCATTTCCTTCTTTGCACGATTTTCCTCTCCAGCTCAGCAGGTGTCACGCGCTTCTCGCGCGTTGCAGGCAGGTGGTCCCCAGCAGCTCCCTCCTTTGCTCAGACAACCCGGATGGAATTGTTGCTCCTGTAACTCGTACGTAAACTTGCGCTTACAATCGCTCCAGCCTCCACTGAGTAACGGATTTTGGTTTGGCTTTTTCTGAACCAAAAGTAAGGGCTAGGGTTTTTTTTTTTCTTGTTGTCTTTTCTTAATGGACCGTGGATGTGGGTTAATTTGGACGGATGAACGGTGAGAAGAAGACGATCTGATCGTATGGGTCGATTTGTGGCAAGGGTTGGGGATGGATGATATGGATTTTGTCGGCTAGAACTTGGGTTTGGTTGCACGATGCTAGGGTTTTTTCTTCTTCGATTTCTTTCTTGTGTTTCTGAGTCTGTCTTCTCTCTCTTTCTTTTCCTTTGTGTCTTTCTTCTCTTCCCTTTGGGCTTAGTCTTTTAGTCCGGCCTCTTTTCATTTCTTTTCCTTCAGCAGCAATTGGGCCTAATAGTGTAACATGTTCAGCCCAGTAGCATTTTTAACCAACAAAAGATAATTCACACCAAGTTGGGGTATTTTAACAGCAAAATAAATCTTTTCTCTTCAATTTCCAATTAAATCATATGCTCTAAGTCTCATTTAAGAGACTTATCATACCCCCAAACTTAGATTGTTGCTTGTCCTCAAGAAACAAATACGATGCAACACCACAATTCTTTCATCAGAACAGTTCCTTAACAACACACCAAACTTTCATTTCACATCAAACATGCCCTCAAAATTTACCCCTTTTAACATCAGTTTAAAACATGCATCAGTTCTTGACTTGCACTAAAGGACATGCAATTAACTCAACAAAAAAATCTCTTTCTTATCGATCAGAGGAAAAGATCACAGTTAAAGCATCAACAAATCAGTGATCAGTGTGGCTTTAATGTTCAAGCGTGATCAGTGGCATTTAAGCAATAACAAGGGAGACCATGACTCATCATTACATAATACAGAGAACTATATCTTCACAAAAGGCAAATTGAGAATGGCTAAAACTCTCTCATCACACATGTTTATCACTTGATTGTGCAGGGATCTGTTTAACTCAAACCTTTAATGGGAATAGCCTCAACATAGGCTTGATAAGATGCTATGGCTTTTAAATGACACACACCTTAGTCTTCAATCAGAGGGACTTCATGGCTGTATCTTGGCTTGGGTTAAGGTGAGAAAGTTATGGATGAATGGCTAACTCAGCTATGATGGACAAGTACTGCAGTCAGACAACTTAACTAGACAATTCCATGGCTGCCAAAAATTTTATTCTCTTGTACTCTTTTTCTTTTCTTTTTTCTTTTTCTTTTTTTTCTTCATTTCTTTGACAGCTTTCTCTTTATATGGTGTACACTCACACCCTTTTCTCTTTTCTTTATCCTCAGCCATGGAACTGAATTCATTTTTCAATGGATTGCAACTTCAATAAAAAAAAATTTTTCCTTTTTTTTTTCTCTTTTCATTCCATCATAGCTAAGTGGGAAGGTGGTCATAGGATGGAGAAGAAAAATGAGGGGGTCCAAAAAAAAATTAAGCTACAACTCAAAGTGGGTTAACAAAGACAAAAATTCAAGGTTGGCTTTTTGGCTAAAGGGGTTAATTAGAAGAAAATTTGCCCTCTTCATCTTGAAGCTTACTTGTGCCTCACCTAATTACCCAGCATCAAATCAAATTTTGTTTCTTCTATCCCAGAAAGGAACCTCAGAAAAATGTAACTGTTTATGGATCAAATCTTCACTAGGCTAGGCTTAATCACCAACTCATTTGCCTCTTGATTCAACGTCATTCTCTGCCTTATTCATTTTAGCACTCAGTCTCCTCATGTTATTATCTCACTGCCTTCAATTCTCTTGTCAATTTCCATCACACTTTTCACAAAGAGATTTTCTCTTTTTCTTTCACACAAAAAAAACAAATTAATCCAATCCTCTAATCATCTCACCAACAACTGTTGAATTCGTGCAAGTCCTTTCTACCTTTCCTTTCCTATTTCTACTTTAAACAGCAACTAATCTATACCTAACTCAGAACAAGAAGACATCCTATAACTCTAACTACAGCAAAATGACATAAAAAAAATTAATAACAAATAAAACAAGTCAACATCACAACAATTGAAACAATTTCCTGTTTCACCCCCAAACTTAAAATGAACAGTGTCCTCACTGTTTTACTGCCAACCAGGTACCAAAAAAAAATGGCAAATAAGGGTAAGATAACCTGGGGCCAGAAGAAGTTCTGGCCTAATCCTCCATATAATCTGAGTCCTCAGACTCAGATTTTTCAGATTCCTCCGAAACAGATGGGGTGAGGATTTTGTCCTCCTCATCAGTCTCCTCAATCTCCTCAAGAATGGGCTCAATCTTAGAACGTGGCCTTCCTCTTTTCCTTGAAGATGGAGTTTATGCAGGTTGAGCAGCAGGTGTTGCTTCAGCAGATGGAGCAGATTGTGCTCTTTGAGCTTCAGCTCTAGTTTGAAATAGCTGTTGAACCTGTGGATTAGTATAAATAGAAACTGGAGGAAAGGTGAGACCATGGGGAAAAATAGGCATTGCAGGAAAATTAACAAAATTGTTTCTAAAAAATTCATTCATTACTCTATATCTCTCAGCAACATAGGTGTTAAACCTCGCTTGTTCATTTAAAACTCCAAAAAATTGCTCATAGTATTTTTTGAACAAAAGATCAGTGTTGTTATAATCTTCCCTCAACTCTTTCATCATGGTGTACATCCATGTGAGGTCATTATGCAGCCACCCTGGATGAGCAAAGTCTATTTTGGGCCTGGCTGCATAAGCTTCTTCATTAAAAGGGGATGGAGGAGAGGGAGATTCATAACGTGTGGTCGAAGGACCTTCACTCGAAGCTCTTTTGTTGTCTCTTTTTTCTTACTGCCCTTAGGTTCTTCCTTAAGAACAGATTTTCCCTTTTTGGACACATTTGGGTTGGATTGAGGTGTAGCATGCAAAACCTCTTTCACAAATTCCTTTTCAGAAACTGTTTTAATCCCCCTTTTTAGCTTAGAAATACAAACAAGATTTATCATCTCTTTGACATGGCACATTTTATCCGAAGGGTTGTCAACCACACCCTTGGATTTACACAATCCAGTAATGAAACTAGGATACCACAACTTCCCTTTCCTATGCGAAGCACACTCACCAATTCTCTTTTGAATAAAAAGGGCTGCATCTACTGTCTTTCCAGTCAGTAGACACCACAGCAAAATAGCCCTATCCTTAGTCACTAAATGGACATGAGAAGTTGGAAGAAGTCTTGCTCGGATAAAGTGATACCACACCTGGGCTTTTTTCAGCAAATATTTTTTTGAGATAGTGTGGTTCTCTTTGTTAACCTCCCATTGTGTCCCCGGGACAGCAATGGTGAGCAAGACTTCCTGCAAGAAGTAATGGCCAGACTTCTTTTTAAACACCTTATATTCATCATTGGAATTGGGGAGAGCATAGTATGCTCTCACAGCTTTGGGCCTATATGGGACCTTCACTCCCCTACAAACTACTTCTGTTTGTTTTTTATCAGTAACTTCAGCATAGAATTCTTGCACTATAGTGATGTTAGCTGCATGCTGAGGGTGCAAGAAGAATTGTTCCCATTTTTGGGCTTTCATCACTTCATAGACATAGGGGGTAGTCATTGTGCCCCTCAAATCCCTTATCCGGAATGGGGTCCCTATGTTTCATTACATCCTCATACCTCTGCAGAACATGTGCAGATGTGAAAGATGTGATGGAATGACTTTCTGGGTCATTTGTGGAGTGTTGGACATCTGGTGTATATGATCCCCCACTCCTTAAGTTCTTTCTCACCATAGGTACTGGCTAAAAGTTAAAATTAAAAGAAAAATTACTAAAAGTAAAAATTAAACAAAGAGTAAATATCACCAGTAGTGGTAAAGACCCCCAAACTTAAATCTGAGCAGTTATGAAAAACACCTGTCAGAACATAAAAAAAAATTTGTTAGTAATAAAATGGAAAGTAAACTGAATTTAACAAAACAAATTGTAGAAATATTAACAAATATCCCACCACTCAAACCATTTTTCTCTTTTTTTTTTTAAAACAAACAAAACAACAACTAAAATATGTACAAAATTAGAATTGTAACAAAGCTTAATTTTTAAAGTCTCAAGCTAGACTTTTTATTGTTTGGTTGTGTTTAAATGGTGGGAGGGTCAGTAAGAGATATTGAGACTTGAGCTTTCTCAATTCCCTCCCCCAAGTAATTTTTTAATCTTTGACCATTAACAATAAACTTGGTCCCATCTTTCTCATTCAAAATATCCACTGCACCATGCAAATGGACTTTGGTCACCTTGAATGGACCAGACCATCTAGACTTCAACTTTCCTGGGAAGAATTTTAGTCTAGAATTAAAGAGAAGGACATGTTGCCCTACTGCAAACTGCCTATCTAGTATTTGCTTATCATGCCATCTCTTCATTTGTTCTTTATACAATTTGGCATTTTCATAAGCATTTAATCTAAATTCATCCATTTCATTCAATTGGAGAATTCTCTTTTCTCCTGAGGCAGTGGCATCAACATTCAGTTGAGTAGTAGCCCAGTATGCCTTGTACTCCAGCTCTAAGGGTAGGTGGAAATTTTTACCAAAAATCAGCTTGTAAGGAGAGCAACCTAAAGGTGTTCTATAAGCTGTCCTATAGGCCCACAAGGAATCATCTAATTTCAGGGACCAATCCTTCCTTGAAGGATTCACAACTTTTTCTAGAATTCTTTTCACTTCCCTATTTGTGACTTCTACTTGCCCACTGGTTTGTGGGTGGTAAGCAGTAGAGACTTTATGCTTAACTCCATATTTAGCCAAAAGGGCTTCAAATTGTCTACTAGCAAAGTGCTTACCTCCATCACTTATAATGGCCCTTGGAGTTCCAAATCGGGTAAAAATATTCTTTTTCAAGAATTTAATTACCACTTTTGAATCATTTGTGGGTAAGGCAGCAGCCTCTACCCATTTGGAAACATAGTCCACAGCCACCAATATATATTGGTTTCCAAAGGAAGGGGGAAATGGTCCCATAAAATCTATGCCCCAAACATCAAAAAGTTCTATTTCCAAAATTGGCTTCAAAGGCATTTCTTGCCTTCGAGACACATTGCCAGTCCTTTGACACCTATCACATTTATGGACATAAACATTGGCATCCTTGAATAAAGTGGGCCAATAAAAACCAGATTGCAGCACCGCTGTCCTTAGACCACCAAAATGACCACCATATGGTGAGTCATGACACTGCTGTAAAATTGCTTCTTTCTCTTCCTCCAACACACATCTCCTAATTATCTGATCAGCACATTTTTTAAACATGTAGGGCTCATCCCACAAATAAAACCTACTCTCGTGCACCAACTTTCTCCTCTGTTGGTAACTCAGCTCCTTAGGAAGTTCCCCACTAACTAAATAGTTAGCCAAATCAGAATACCATGGGGTTGTGTTGGTGGCAACTAAAAATAGTTGCTCATCAGGAAAAGTTTCCTTAATGGCTTGCTCAACTACCACATCATTGTTCTGCCCTTCATTAAGCCTAGACAAGTGATCAGCCACTTGATTTTCGGTTCCTTTCCTATCCTTAATCTCCATATCAAACTCTTGAAGGAGAAGAACCCATCTAATCAACCTAGGCTTGGAATCTTTCTTTTCCACCAAATATTTTATGGTAGAATGGTCAGTATACACTATGACCTTGGTGCCTACCAAATAAGATCTAAACTTGTCAAAAGCGAACACCACTGCCAACAGTTCCTTTTCAGTCACTGTATAGTTCAATTGGGCTCCATTTAAGGCTCGGCTGGCATAGTAAATAAAGTGAAAAACTCTATTTTTTCTTTGTCCTAAAACAGCCCCCACTGCCCAATCACTTGCATCACACATTAACTCAAAGGGCAGTGACCAGTCAGGGGCTATTATAATGGGAGCAGAAATTAATTTCTGTTTTAGCTCCTCAAAGGCTTTGTGACAAGCCTCATCAAAATGGAACGGGGTGTTAATTTCCAGCAAATGACTAAGAGGCTTTGAGATTTTGGAAAAGTCTTTTATAAACCTCCTATAAAAGCCAGCATGCCCAAGGAAAGACCTTATCCCCTTTATGTTAATAGGGGGTGGCAATTTTTCAATTTGGTCTATCTTGGCTTTATCAACTTCTAACGCAGCCTTTGATATCCTATGTCCTAACACAATGCCTTCTCTCACCATAAAATGGCACTTCTCCCAATTTAAGACCCAATTTGTCTCCTCACACCTCTCAAGGACTTTTCCCAAATTTCCTAGGCACTCTTCATACGAGTCCCCAAAGACACTGAAGTCATCCATGAAGACTTCCACAAATTGTTCTATCATGTCAGTAAAAATTGCCATCATGCACATTTGAAAGGTGGCTGGTGCATTGCACAGCCCAAAGGGCATTCTTCTAAAGGCAATGATGCCATAGGGACAAGTGAAAGTGGTCTTTGGCTGGTCTTCAGGGGCTAAGGCTATTTGATTGTACCATGAATAGCCATCTAGAAAACAATAATATTCCTTACCTGCTAACCTATCTAGCATTTGGTCAATGAAAGACAAGGGGAAATGGTATTTCCTAGTGGCTTTATTGAGTTTTCTGTAGTCCATACAGATCCTCCAACCAGTGATAGTCCTAGTGGGTATTAGTTTTTTTTTTTCATTTTCCACAACAGTGATCCCACCCTTTTTTGGGACACACTGTACTGGACTAACCCAGTTACTGTCAGAAACGGGATAAATGATCCCAACATCAAGCCACTTAATAATTTTTTTTTACTACCTCTTTCATGATTGGGTTAAGCCTTCTTTGCTGCTCTCTAGAGCTGCTGGTTGGGTCATTAAAAAGGATTTTATGTGTGCAATAGGAAGGGTTAATTCCTTTTATGTCTGCCAAAGACCAACCTATAGCCCTCTTAGATTTTTTTAAAACCGTCAGCAACTGTTCTTCCTCTAACACAGTGAGCAGATTGGACACTATAACAGGCAAGGTATCTTGTTCTCCTAAGTAAGCATACCTAAGGTGATTAGGCAGAGGCTTGAGTTCTAACACAGGGGGATCTTCAATTGAGGGTTTGGGAATTTTTAACCCTCTTTTGGCCAATTCTAAGGACTCAAAAATTTTATTTTTCCAAACCACATCAGATCTGGAATTTAACCATTTAACTACTTCCTCTGAATCGGTTTGACTGATTTCAAGACCCTCAAAACCAGAAATTTGTAAAGAGTCCAATGCAGACTCATGCAAAAATTTATCTTTGACTACACAGTCAATGATATCTAGCCTAAAACACTCTTCTATGTCTCTTGGGTATTTCATGGCTTGCAAAATATTAAATTTTACTTGCTCACCATTCATATTCATGGCCAACTCACCTTCCTTAACATCTATCACAGCCCCACCAGTGGCTAAGAAAGCTCTTTCCAATATAATTGGAACCTCTCGGTCTTCCTCATAGTCTAAGATTATAAAATCAGCTGGTAGAATAAATTTATCTACCTTCACCAAGACATTCTCTACTTTCCCTTCCGGATAAACTAAGGACCTGTCAGCCAACTGTAATGTGACAGTGGTGGGGTTAGGCTCTCCTACTTTCAACTTTTTGTACACACTCAAAGGCATCAAATTGATACTAGCACCTAAATCACACAATGCTCTGCCTATGTAGTGGTCTCCTATGGTACAAGGGATTGTAAAACTTCCTGGGTCTCCTAGTTTATAAGGTATCTTACTAAGCAGATATTGACTGCTCTCTTGTGTAAGAGCAACAGTCTCAAACTCTTCTAGCCTCCTTTTTCTTGGAAGAATTTCTTTCATGAATTTCACATAAGTGGGCATTTGTTCTAATGCATCCACAAATGGTATGTTGACATGCAACTGTTTTAGGAGGTCTAGAAATTTCCTAAACTGATTATCTTGCTTCTGTTTTTGTAACCTTTGAGGAAAAGGTGGTGGGGGTCTGTTTGAGGTAGCAGATGTTTCGCTAATTGGCTTAGGGGCCGAACCCCTTGGAGTGGATTTTTCCATGGATTTATTCCCTAAAGGCTCATCTATAAGGGGCTGATTTTCTGGTTCAACCAAAATGGGCAAGGGGTCACTATGCGCAGCCCCTTGGGGGCTGTCATGAACAACAGAATTCTGAACAGATTCAGAATTTGCATCTTTTTCTTTCTGCATATTCTCCTCTTCTCTTTTTTTTAATGTGGAAGGTCTAATCACAGCTTCTGGCTGATTTACAGATCTGCCATTTCTAAGCTCTATCATATTGCATTGCTCTTTATTTCTCCTAGGCTCTTCAGTGTTGCTAGGCAAGGTACCAGGGGGTCTGGTATTCATAGTGTTTGCTAAATGGCCTAGTTGGGATTCTATATTCCTCAAGGATGCTGGAATACTTTGCACAACAGCTTCCAAGCTATTTTGCTTAGTCTCATTCTTAACCAAATATTCCCTTAACAAAACTTCTAAGGAAGATGGTGGTGCAATAGGCAGCTCACTAGGCTGAGCAAAAGGTTGCTGCCTTGAAGTTTGTTGGTAATTTTGGGAGGGAAAAGGTACTTTGGTTTGAGCATTGGAGGGGCCAGCTCGCTGCCCTTGCCCTTGGAAAAATTGAGGCTGTTGATTCTGCCACCATCCTTGATTAAAATTAGCGTAAAAATTATTTTGGTTTCGATTTTGGTTTCCAACATAAAACACAGATTCTGGGTTGGATGGGCAGCTATCATACAAATGAGGCCCACCACAGCAAACACAAGTTACACTTGTGTTTATTGCGTTAACTTGAGATTGGGTCACAGGTATTTGAGGTGTAGGTACAGGAACTTGGGGTTGAGACAATCTTGCCTCAATGGTTTGTCCTTGGGTTCTCACTAAATTGGATATGCATCAAACTTGGCTGAAAGGGCTGTTACAGGGTCTATCTCATGTAAACCAGCCACTCTTCTTAGCTGATTTCTCTCTTCAGCCCATTGGGCATAATTTTGAGTCATTTGTTCTAACAACTCATGGGCTTGGTTAAAGGACATAGTAATAAACATGCCATTACCAGCATAATCTGCCAAGGCCCTGTTTTGAGTATTCAGGCCATTGTAAAGGGTTTGTAACACTGCCCAAGAGGGCAGACCATGGTTGGGGCATTGCTTAAGAAGGTTCTTGTACCTCTCCCACACATCCACTAATGTCTCACCATCCCTCTGCATGAAGTTAGCAATATCACCTCTAGTTTGCACTATCTTATTAGAGGGGGAAAATTTCATGATGAATTTCTCAGCAAGGGTGTACCAATTGGTTATGGAGTTGGATGGAAGGGAGTTCAACCACTCTTTGGCTTTGTCAGCCAGTGAATGAGGGAAAAGCTTCAATCTAAGTACATCATCCGAGATGTTGGGATTCCTAAAAGTGTTGGCCACTTCTATGAAATTCCCAAGGTGCTTGTGTGGGTCTTCCATCAATAACCCGTGGAACTGCCCCATGTTTTGGAGCATGGTGAACATCACCGGTTCTAGCTTAAAGGGCACTACATTCACAGGTTGAGCTATGCTTGGATCTAATTCATCCAACACAGGTATGATGAAGTCCATCATGGACCTATCATTGTCATTTATGACAGGTGGGTTCTCTATCCTTGCAGGTCCTCCTACCCCATCATTCCCATTTACACTTCCTAAATCCTCCATTTCTTCAACTTCTAGAAGTGGAATTTGCCTATGTGCTCTCTGGGCTCTTCTCCTAACTCTAAATGTCCTTTCAGGTTCAGGGTCAATTGAATCTATGAACGGGTGTGGAGTTGCACTCATGCACCCTTTTTTAACTAAAAAAAATGAACCTAACTAGCTAAAACAACTTAGATTACTATTTAGTTTTGTGTAAAAAAAAATAAACAAACAAGAACCTACAAACAGAAAAGTCCCAAAGCAATTCACAGCCTGACGGCTTTATAAGGCAGTAACAACTCACCCTCACACAGGGTGAAACTAATAATTAAAATAAAACTGAAACTAAAAAAATTACGAAACAAAATAACAACTATGAACTATGAGACTAAAAAAAATTAAATGACATAAAAGAAATAGAATATGAACAGAACAGATTTTAAACTACCAATATTCAAGACACTACAGTAATAATAACTAAAACAAAATTGAAACAGAATTCAAATGAGCTACACTAAGAACAGCAAAAAGAAGCAGTTCAAAATAGCAATCACACAGAAATCTGATCATGTACGCCTCGATCCCCGGCAACGGCGCCAAAAACTTGTTGCCTTGCTAACAGTTGTGCAAGTAATGCGCGCAAGTATACGCGACAACAAGTAATATAGGGCTGTTATAAGTCTCAGTTATCGTTCCCACAAGGATCGTTGGCGTTTTGAAATGACTAAAATTTGTAATTGCTTAAAACTGAGTTACTATTTGAAAATAAAAGAAATAAAAATTGTAAGGTAAAAGTAATCTAGAATGGACCTAAAATACTACTGTTCACTTTTCTTTTAAAATTTTCTGAATTACTTTCCTAAGTTATAAAATAAGAAGTAAGAATGAAGCAACTTAAATGACAGATGTGACAAGAAATTTTTTTTTTGTATTTAAAATTTGAAACAGAACAGAGATTGAAATTTGAAATAACAAAGGAAATTGGAAATCTGAGTTGATAAGGATGTTCAAAAAGGTGGGTTGAGTTTTGGCTCTCCTTCCCCACAGTGCTTGAAAAATAATTTGATTAACAAAAAGCTCATCCTAAGATTCTCAGTTAACATAACTGTATTGTTAATTTTAATCTCTTAAAAATTATTTTATCCCAAAGTTGCCCACTTCCATATCTCTATGCCAAGTGGGATTAGGACTCTTGAGACTCAGGTCCAATATTACATGAGGTCTCATTCATTTCTGAAATGAGATCCCTTAAATGATTTCTCATCTAAGTCCATGTGTCTAATGCAGAATCCAGAGTTAGTTGTTTCTAAACAACTAAATCCTAACCAAACCTCTGACATTCGGCCAAAATGCAGATAATTTTAAACATTAGAAAAAGCATTAAACAACTGAGATATAAAAATTAAAACCAGAAAACCAAACATTTAACAAGCACTGAAGTTTGGGTATCACCTAAACCCAACCTCTAAAAAGTCAGCCACTATCCATAGGGATGAGGCTTACAAACAGTAACAGAAAACTAAAGAAATCACAAAATAAAAATGCTAGAAACTAAATTACAGCACTGGCCTAACAACCAGCAATCTCAGTGCTGTAAAGACATGCATCAAGTTCATCAGATGAACCAGAATCTCATTACAAAACAGAACTTAAAAGAAAATAAAATAAAAATTGTTCAGAAAACAATAAAACTAAAAACAGTAAATCAGAACCAGAGAGGGAAGAACCCAGACTATGACTCACTCCTCTTTCCCTTTTTATAGGGCTCATTTCCTTCTTTGCACGATTTTCCTCTCCAGCTCAGCAGGTGTCACGCGCTTCTCGCGCGTTGCAGGCAGGTGGTCCCCAGCAGCTCCCTCCTTTGCTCAGACAACCCGGATGGAATTGTTGCTCCTGCAACTCGTACGTAAACTTGCGCTTACAATCGCTCCAGCCTCCACTGAGTAACGGATTTTGGTTTGGCTTTTTCTGAACCAAAAGTAAGGGCTATGGTTTTTTTTTTCTTGTTGTCTTTTCTTAATGGACCGTGGATGTGGGTTAATTTGGACGGATGAACGGTGAGAAGAAGACGATCTGATCGTATGGGTCGATTTGTGGCAAGGGTTGGGGATGGATGATATGGATTTTGTCGGCTGGAACTTGGGTTTGGTTGCACGATGCTAGGGTTTTTTCTTCTTCGATTTCTTTCTTGCGTTGCTGAGTCTGTCTTCTCTCTCTTTCTTTTCCTTTGTGTCTTTCTTCTCTTCCCTTTGGGCTTAGTCTTTTAGTCCGGCCCCTTTTCATTTCTTTTCCTTCAGCAGCAATTGGGCCTAATAGTGTAACATGTTTAGCCCAGTAGCATTTTTAACCAACAAAAGATAATTCACACCAAGTTGGGGTATTTTAACAGCAAAATAAATCTTTTCTCTTCAATTTCCAATTAAATCATATGCTCTAAGTCTCATTTAAGAGACTTACCAGTATACAATTAAATAATGATATAAGAAATTTTACACAAATAATATATCCATATAAATTCAATATTCATCATTGTTAATGGATCTAGCATTTCCAAGCCCAATCCACGCATGGTTTAGGTCCAACACTTCCTTAAGAAATAACCTCTTAAATCGCCAAGTCATCTCAGCCACATTGCTGCACAATTGGCATGTAGACTGAATCAATGTGTTGCATTATTTTGACACCTTGGAGAAGTTACATATGCAAAGCATTATTGCCAAAATCTTAGCCAATGGCACACTATGCATGCACAACACTCCACCGCAACACTATACTCAAACCTATATGTGTTTGTACCTTGGCACCAAGCTACGATTATCAATTTATCATATTTGGTATCTCGGCGCTGCACAACCATTTCAGCCACTTGCAATGCACCCAAACAGACCCTGTGATGTATATTTTGACATTGACAGAATTACATGTTGGGTCTGCTAACATAAGTTCCTTGTTGGAATCGACACAATCATACAACACATAATTGAAAACAGAAAAGAGATAAAGGAAAAAAAAGTGGACATACAATTTATCCTAATTCAGCTAATGTAAGTTAGGTTCAATATGTCTATATTGTATTCTCCTTAACAAACTTATTACAAATTAAATCACATGATTTACAAAATAAATATAAACAGAATTATAAACTCTAACAACAATTATTCATAAGCTCAAGTACAAAATAAAAATAAAAAATGAAAGAGCAAAAAGCATGAGTCTTCGTCTTTTACTCTTTATTCAATGTACGTTAATTAATTATTAATATGTAAAATGATGTTGTTACACGTGATAAAAAATGATAGTGTATGTTATCAAAAAAAAAAAATGATAGTGTCACATCTTATTCCGGATGTTTTTCTATATTTGTTATTTCTAATAAATTAAAAGCATTTGTTTCAATGGAGATATCATGAGTGTGGATGGCAATAATTTTATTCTCTATCCCTACCATTTTTGTGCTTAGAAAGAATTTTGGGGAAAAAATATATTTTATAACATAATTTATTTCCATTTTCACTTAAAGAGAATATGTACTTAATGAATAGTATATCTAAGAAATAACATATGTTTAATCCTAATAGCCCTTTTTACGATGTATACTATTAATAAGAAATTATTAATTTGTGTTCTTAGACTACTGATGCATTATTTGAAAGAAAAACATAAATCGATTTAGATAAACATTATTTCTAATTATTTTTTCTCCTTAAATTAAGAAAAAGAAAACAAATTTGGAAATGTTATCATGCACCCCTTTAATTTTATAAAAATTATATTATTATAAAATATTAAAAATATATTCTTTTTTTCCTAACAAGAAATAACAAAATATTACAAACAATTAATTTTTGACAACTAAAATTTAATCCGAGATATTGAAAATCCCTAATGGGGTGTTTGGTAGGAGTTTTTAATATGGATAGCTAGGCAACTTTTATTGGGATTTTTATTTGACCATGTTTGGTGTAAGAGTTTAACAAATTTTACCATCAAAATTGTTTCCCCATCCATTGCAATTCATTTGCAAAAGTAGATAGAAAACACTGTTTTGAAAAACCACATGAAGGGTGGTATTTGAGATTTAGCTGGGCAAGGAAAAAGAGCTCAATTTGCGATGACAAAAATGCCTTATTGTTGAGGTCTCTTTTCTCTTTCTTTCATATAAAAAGCAGCGCTAGAAGCTTCATTTTCTTTGCTATTTACAACCAAGAAAACCAAATAACCAAAGGGGTGTTGTGGTAATTGAATCCTATTTTCCTACTAATATTTCACTTCCAACCAAACATAGATTTTGAAAACTTAAATCAATTTTCCCAGTAATTTTTCGTCCTACCAAACAACTTTTTTCTCATTTTCCTATTAAACTCATTTTTTCACTATTTCTATAATAATTATATTTCCCTAGTAAAAAGAAATATATCCTCTACCAAACACCCCCTAAGACTCATCCCAACAGCCGAGGCCAACTCAGGCCAATCATGGACAAACCTTCACTCCCCCCACAGGTCACTAACTTTGCCAACTGGACAGATTATCCCATGAAACTAACCCAAAGAAAGTCCAACAAACTCATAAACGAACAAATCAGAATATTTAAACTGTGATATACTTGAAGAATCCAAGGAGGAATATGTAAAGGAAGAACTTGAATAAGAACTAGGCAATCAAGTTGATGGCACCCTATCTAATCGCAAGTCCATGGCTATAGCATTCCATATGTTGTAACGCTTTATACGGGCATCCTCGAGATGTAACCTACCCGCCCGGTTGTCTGTAGACTCATCCATCTTGCAACGATGATAGTATTTTGATGCTTGAGGGACATATCCGACCAAGCGAGGAGCAACAAGAGGAAGTGGAGGAGGACAACATACCATTTGTAAGGGGAGGTTCCTAGGATCTTGGTTAATGTTACTAAGGAGACGCGAATAAATCGTATGCCTAGAGCGTGGAACCAGAAGGTTAACAGTGCGACTAGACCGCCACGCGATCAAATCGGCCTCCACGACTCTTATCGTTTCCTTGCTGACCTCATTTGTTCTAACCGCCCCTATAGCCGTGACGAGAAGGTAGCATGTTACGGATCTCTTCCGAAAAGCCCAACAAACTAGGGATTCTCCCATAAGGCCTTTCAATTATCCCAAACTTAAAGGCATTAGAACTAGGGGTGTTCGCGGTCTGGATTGGATCGGTTTTGGAAGCAAAAATCATCCGATCCAATTTTTTTGGTTTGATCATATAATCATCCATTCGGTTTTGATTTTTTTTCAAATCTGATCCGATCCAATTTTTTTCGGTTTCGATTGGATCGGTTTTCGATTTTTTGAAAATCCTAAAATTTATTTCATGATTATTGTGCAAATAACATCTTTTGTATATATTGGCTTTGTAATTTTATTTTTTTTGAAATACAAAAGCATTAGTAAACTATAATATAGTTTTTTTTTTTTTTGGAAATGAGATATGAAGCTCTACAAAGATAAAATTTTATTGATGAGATGTGACTAGATTTTTTTGGGTTTAGTTGATGGGTTAATAGGTCCTGGGTTTAGAAATTTTTAGGCCATAATTAGGGAAAGACTCAAGTAGGTAGAGAAAAATTAATATATTGGATCGGTTTGGATTGGATCGATTTTCATCAATCCATCCAAAAATCGATCCAATCCAATTAAAATTTTCGGTTTTTAATCGGTTTTCGATTTTTCGGTTTTTAATCGGTTTTCGATTTTTCGGTTTTTCGGTTCGGTCACCGCGGTTTGAATCGGTTTGGATCGGTTGATGAACACCCCTAATTAGAACCACTGTATGACTCGTCGTGGCTACTTTTCTCCTTTTCACCACAATAGGAGGCGGAGGACCGTAAAGTGACTTCATTATCCTACCCATAAACTTTTCTCGACTAACAAGCAGTTTACAAATTTGAGGCCCTAAACTTATTTCGTCCAAATCCAACTCTTCTATCTTCACCATCTTCGACGACAAAAAACCAAACCCCAAAAAGACCCCGGCGAAAAACAACTAACTCAGCAACCCCATTTCACAGAAAAGACCAAACTAGAAATAGAAATAAGAAGAAAACTACAAAGCCAAGGATTTCAGATAAGAAGAAATACGAACAAAATAGAGTAGAGAGGAAAGTTCAAGGACAACCAAGAAGCCAGAAATCTTGTTTGAAAAGGCAGAGACTCAGAAATAGCGAAATGGGAGAGGACAACTCCTTAAGAAAGATTGCAGGGCAAGGTGAGGAGCGCCCAATCAAGCAACCATTTCAAATTGATGGTACATATCAAAAGGCAATCTCGTCTTTTCAAAGGAGAAAAGACGGCCCCATGTAGGATTAAATGTGCGACATCATGTCGCATTACTTGCAGCATGCAACGAAGTGTAACCACCACAATGGTTATAATGAAACTCGAAAAACAAGGAACGCCTTTCCACACAAATGATCACATGTGGCCACGATCGGCCGAAAAAGCAAAACCGTTGTGCACGGCGATATAACTACACATGGTAGTACGGTTACAAGATAACTTTTTCAGAGCAGAAGAACTGAAGGCATGTTTACCCAAACAACTAGTCGATAAGCTTATCCTACCCACCCCTCAACACAAACACACTTCGCTCAGCATAATAGAAGAAGAGGTTCAAGAAACACCCCAAACTTGACGATCGGGTCAAACTAGCATCGTCACCAAGAAAGACAAATCAAGAAACGTATTTGCGCACTCATCAACCAAATAGTACACCCGATCAGATATTGGCCCTATACACCTTGATAGCTTGACTTTGCAACCTATCAAGCTTGGAGCCTTCTGTAATTGGGATGGCCCTATGATCTAAGCTCAATACGATGAGCCCATATTTAAGGGCTTATAGAAGACATCCTCATATAATAACCCTAATTATATACTTTTTAATTAGAGAGTTATGATGAGGACCTTATGGTCATAAATTAAATGAGATTGAAATTATAAGAATTTTGATACCTATATTGAGGGTATTTCACCAGGTGGATTTTCATCTGTTAATTTTGACTGCTGACGCAGTAACAGTCAGTAGAATAGCTTCAAGTGAGAAAATTATAGTTAGAGAGCTAATATAATGATATAAACATCACGAATGAGGTTATGATATGATTTGATGAAGATTGATACCCATATTGGGGTATTTTTGAAAGGCTACTTCTGCCGGGCATTTTGTACTGCTGTAGCAGCAACCGGTAGAATCCTGAAATGGGAAAAAGATGAGAAAATGGAAATAAAGACCAATATATGCCTAACAAGTCATAATTAGACCAAAAGTGTTGAAGTTAAGAAGATTATGAAATCCGGGTACATTTAAGAACAACGGTAAAGACTACAATGCAATTAAACAACTGTTAGTGGATCTGTGATCTACTAATCAAATTTTTAAGTTACGAACATGATAATTAGACAAAATTAATGTTAAGTACTTAAATTTAGAGTCTTGGGGGTTTTCAGATAAAAATTTAACGACGGTTCAGATAAAAATTACACCGGATCTCACTAAAGGATAAAGTGCCACTAAAGTGACATGGCACCACTAATTAGGGCACCCTTCCCCTTCCCCCTCATTCTGAATCAGCAGCCCCCTTCTCACTTCTCTCTCTAAAATTCAAACTTCAAACTTTGCTCTCACTTCCCTCTAAGACTCCACCTCCAAAACCTTTACAAATCACCAAATCTCCTTCACCAAACTTGTTCTCCTCACTCTCCTCTTCACAACCATACCATTTTCATGGTGTGAAGCAAAATTTCGTGGTCAATATCCTCATGAACAGCCACGATTTTGAAGGTTCAAGAAGCTATGGAGTTGTGTTCTTGAGTTCTCTTGAAGAATATCACTTGTGTGTTTGATTCTCTTGAGTTTTTGTGTAAGTTTCCTAAACTTTTCTTGAAAAATCTCATCTTTCTCTCTTGTGTTCATGAGCTCTAACTCTTGAGCATATTTTTGAAGGTGTGTTCTTGTTTAAAGGAGCATCCTTGTTGGTAAAAAATAAAGCTTGGAGCTAAAGGTGTGAGCTTGAAGATGTAAGCTTTCCTTTGGGAAAAGATGACCCAAAAATCCTTTCCTCCTCCCTTTTAATCCTCGGTTTTGTCTTGTGTTTGGGGAAAATATTGTTTAAAATTTTTAAAGAAAGAGTTTTGATGATTGTTCTTGAGGGTGTGTGAGTTTTGAACCAAGAAATGGTTGATTTGTTGTGTAAAGGTACAACCTTTGGATCTTTGTATGGATTTCATGGAAAATGATGAACTTGGATCCTAAAAGAGACACATGATGATTCTAACCTCTTGAGTATAAGATGGATTAGTTGCGTTAAAAATAAGTTAATCATAGATTAGTGGATTAATTAAGTGTTGGGACTAATTAACTAAAGAAAGGACAAAGAAACAAGCTTAAAAACCTTAATTTAAACCCTGACTTTGGAGGGTGATATCTCTTTCATCCCTTGGTCAAATGAGGCTCATAATACCTCATTTTAAAGCTGGAGATGTCATCTATAGTGTCATAAAATTGAGAGGATTCTGTGTTGTGGTTTGTCCAGAGAGTGAATTTGAGTCCAGACGGCCCAAACTCGCGTCGGGCAGGGACAATTCCAATGGTCCAACTTATAAAATTCATATCTCTCTCATTACTTACTCAAATTAAGCTTATGATACCTAGATATAAATCCATAGGTGTCAACTACAACATATTTAAATTTGAAAGAAATTAGACTTCTGCAACTCTCACAGGGACGAAAACTGTGAGGGATGTTGGGATACCCTGCATTGCTTAAAAACAGAATTGTGAGTTGAACTTTCACGAATTGTTTCTCCCTCAATTATTACTTAAATTAGGATCATAATATGTCTAATTAAATATAAAGGTGTCTAGTTATCTGCAGAAAAATTTGAGAGAAATTGGTTTCCAGAATCCCAGAAATGGTAAAGGATGTTTAGGGCTCTATTCGGAGTTGGCAAACAACTTTGCTTGTCCAACTTCAAATGGTGGTAACCGGAGCTAGAAAACTCCAAATGAGGCATGTGAAACCTTTTTGGAAAGGTAATTGAGTCTAGATTAATATACTAAAAGATTAGAATTTTATAACAAGTGAGTTGCGCTCAGTGACTAGAAACCAGAAGCGTGTACAGTTTTGGGAAAACCGTAAAAGTGATATTTAGGCTAATTGGACTTAAGGGAACTCTTAGTAACTTATAATAATCATATATATGGCTTGGATAAGCGAAAATAATCTAAGTTACCTAAGTGAGCCTTGCATGTGATTCTAAGCTATGTAAGTAATTGAAGATTGAGGTGACTTGTAATAATGCCCTAAAATATGTAATAAGTAAAAATTGGTCTAGACTTGTAATGGGCATATTATTGGCATATGAGTATGAAAAGTGAAATCATTGAATGATTAAGTCGTGGATATGACTTGATTAATTAAGAGTAAAGACCCAAATTGGTCCCTGACAAAAAACTCGGTGCCCAAATTAGTCCCTCACAAAAATAAACTAGTTAGATAGTCCCCAACAAAGTGAAAAAGGACCCACGTTATTCCTTCTGTCAATCCAAAACTCACGGTGTCAATGACGGTGATGACGTTTCACGTTAAGTGACATGCTGGAGGTCATGTGGGTTGAGGAACGACGTCGTTTTGAGAGACTCATCCACGTTGGTCAGTATGGTCCCTAACAGTTTTAACAAAAGGGACCAGTATAGTCCCTAACATTTTTATCGGGGTCCTTTTTAGTCCCTGCTAAAGTTATGTTAACACCAGTGCCACCATTTGCTATTAACACACCAGCAATGTCATTACCCCTTGTACATGCTGATATTAGTCATGCATAACACAATCAACTTCTGCATAATTCACACCATGACATTCTTAGTTTAGTCTTTATATATTGTTTCCATTCCTTTTTTTATCTCCATCGAGTTTATACAACATTTTGTGCCAATAAACATAACTTCAAATACATAAGTCATGCTACATACATTGCATGAACAACAATTCATTACACTAGTAAATCTCAACATAACCACATTTTAAATTTTACTCTAGCCTACTTGCAAGATATATACATACTAGAAACACAACAATAATGAATCCATCAAACACCCTAGCACACATACAGACATGCATCATTTCCTTCTCAACACCCTAGTAAACACCCATACACACATACACCCCAGCAAACACCCTAGCACACATACACACATACACACATGCATCATTTCCTTCTCAACACAGGCTCACATATACACACATAACTTCAAATAAATAAGTCATGCTACATACATATACACATATACACATATACACATATACATAAACACCCTAGCACATATAGAGGTGTTCCTAAACAGAAACTTCCAATAGATAATCCCATAATTAAAGCAGGAATGCCAAATCCAAGACCTCATCTTGCATTGTCTTGAATCCATACAATTAAGCTGCATGATACAACGGCACCTAAGTCGATAGAAAAGTAATACCAGTTGAAAAAGGATCCCTTCTTAACCCTTTCCTTGGGATCAGTATCATCAAACTGATCTGCCCCAAAAGGTGACACACATGCTTTTACACCACCGGTTCCAAGTGCAATAACGTAGAGACCAAAGTACAACATAACATATTGTGCAGTAGTAGTTGGAGGGCATTCAGAACCCAAACAACCCCAACACATCATTTCCTTCTCAACACTTGCTAGAGTAAAAAAGTTATGTGTATGTGTATATGTGCTAGGGTGTTTGTGTATATGTGCTAGGTGTTTGTGTATATGTGTATATGTATGTAGCATGACTTATGTATTTGAAGTTATGTGTGTATATGTGTGCATGAGTTGAGAAGGAAATGATGCATGTGTGTATGTGTGCTAGGGTGTTTGCTGGTGTGTATGTGTGTATGGGTGTTTGATAGGGTGTTGAGAAGGAAATGATGCATGTGTGCTAGGGTGTTTGCTGGATCCATTATTGTTGTGTTTCTAGTATGTATATATCTTGCAAGTAGGCTGGAGTGAAATTTAAAATGTGGTTTTGTTGAGATTTGCTTGTGTAATGAATTGTTGTTCATGCAATGTATGTAGCTTGACTTATGTATTTGAAGTTATGTTTATTGGCACAAAATGTTGTATAAACTCGATGGAGATAAAAAAAAGGAATGGAAACAATATATAAAGACTAAACTAAGAATGTCATGGTGTGAATTATGTAGAAGTTGATTGTGTTATGCATGACTAATATCAGCATGTACAAGGGGAAATGACATTGCTGGTGTGTTAAAGCAAATGATGGCACTGGTGTTAGCAGAACTTTAGCAGGGACTAAAAAGGACCTCGATAAAAATATTAGGGACCATACTGGTCCCCTTTGTTAAAACTGTTAGGGACCATACTGACCAACGTGGATGAGTCTCTCAAAACGACGTCGTTCCTCAACCCACGTGGCCTCCAGCATGTCACTTAACGTGACATGTCATCACCTTCATTGACACCGTGAGTTTTGGATTGACAGAAGGACTAACGCGGGTCCTGTTTCACTTTGTTGGGGACTATCTAACGAGTTTATTTTACTGAGGGACTAATTTGGGCACCGAGTTTTTTGTCAGGGACTAATTTGGGTCTTTACTCATTAATTAATATGTAATTAATGATGTGAATGGTTTCTACTCTAGGTGTGCCTACAGAACCGTGCACTTGAGGATTTTGTTAGAACATACGTATTATATTGGAGTATGGGCTTGTGCTAAGCTCTATAAGGTAAGCTCTTAGTTCTAGTTGACTCCTCTCTCTTGTGGCCCCACCATGATGGTGGGCATTATGGTTGTATTATAAGAGAGTATATGGTATGATGTATATGTGCATTCATTCACATTTATATAGATGTTATATGATCTTGATGTTATTATGATGCACTGATGATATATGTTATGAAGATCTTAGCCAGTGATCATGGTATGTAGGCTGCCTATGAGTTGACTCTGGGAGCTATTTCATACTGAGATTGTGTTGATTGTCTATGGCTTGACCCTGGAAGTTACACATGTGTAACCGTCTATGGCTTTGACCCTGGGGTTACACAAGGATGATATGATGATGCTATGTTTTTGCTGTATGTTTGTATTATATGTTTTATATTTGACTTGTCATGCAGGAAGTGGGCTCAGGGGATTAAAGGATCCTCTATGAATCTTGAGCTTACTGAGATGTTGTTATCTCACCCTATTTGGGGACATCATTTTAGGTACCCAGGGTAGTGGCGATGCTTCTAGGGGAAAGCCCCTTGCATTGGAGTAGTTGATGAAGCAGCTGATATTTTATATTATGTTTAGACTTATGACGGCATGTAGATTTGTTTAACATGCTTAATTAATGTATTGAGATTATGTTGTGGATTTTTTTAGGCTCATGATTGTATCCTTAGAGCCATGGATGATTTACTGATGTTATGTTTTATAATGAATATAGACTTGATGTATGCATTCAGTTAATTTGGGCATGGAGAATTATTGTTGTATTGACCCATTGAGGGGATTGAAGTCCGTTTGGGACTTGCAAGCTATCTGTTAAAACTCTTGTATCAATCAGGTTAACGGTATGTGTGGGACCATGTTCCCAGTTATCCAAAATACAACTGTTATGCTGTCAGTGAGACTCCGTCAGGAATGACACTTGATGTCATATCTTGATGGTCAATGGCCACTAACACTGGCTCAAGAGATTAATTAGAAGATGTATGTTTAGATTTACACTCTGACAGTATCTCACGTTAACGTTTTTAGAAAGGTTTTCATAAAATGTTTTGGAGAAAGTTTATTCATATTTTCATAAGATGATTTATTATTCTTTTAAAATAAAGTCTTCCGCTATGTACGCTAAGTATCATAATAATAACAACCAGAGTACTATGGGGTGTTACACCAGAGGAGACATAAAAAGTCTTTAGTGGATGTCTTTGTAAGTAGCATTTTGTAGGCCATGAACATAAAAGAGGGAAAAATTAAAAAAATTGTGCGGAAGAAGAAACCTTTGCCCACTCTCAATCATGTTCAACCCATGAATCATGCAATAGACATGTTAGGGTTTAAAGTAGATACCTTTATTCAGATAATTATTCCTTATCAAAAGCGTTCTTGATCAATTCTTCAGACTTGAAGAACACAAGTCCTCCGATGGAAATCCACACCACCTTGTTGTCATGTAAGAGAAGAACACTTCTTCAAATGCCCAATATCCTTCAATGGAGGTCGCTAGACTCAAGAGAAGAATAGAGATTGGGTAGTGCCTTTGGTTATTCTAAGAGAGAGATTTTGTATTTAGAATTTAAAATTGGAATTTAAATATAGTCATTAAATTAGATTTATTGAAGATGGAGAAAATAAAGGAAACCAATCAATTAGATTGATTGGAAACAAATCAATTGGATTGATTGGAAATAAATCAATTGGATTGATTAGCCAAAAGTAAGGAAACCAATTAATTAGATTGGGCTTTGATGAGGGCATTGATCTGACCTAGTCTTAGATTAATGAGTCGCCACATCTATATATAGCCCATCTTCTTCCTTAGTTTCGTATATAGAGATTGGGACTAGCCTTTGATTATTCTAAGAGAGAGATAGCCGCCACACTGATGTGTGTGTTGGCTAAGGTTCAGTGAAGAAAATTAGAGAAGAAGAAGAGATACGAAACTAAGGAAGAAGATGGGCTATATATATGTGGCGACTCATTAATCTAATACTAGGTCAAATCAACGCCCTCATCAAATCCCAATCTAATTAATTGGTTTCCTTAATTTTGGTCAATCAATCCAATTGATTTATTTCCAATCAATCCAATTGATTTGTTTCCAATCAATCTAATTGATTGGTTTCCTTTATTTTCTCCATCTTCAATAAATCTAATTTAATGATTGTATTTAAATTCTAATTTTAAATTCGAAATTCAAAATTAGAATTTAAATTAATTTTATTTAAATTCAAATTTCCAATTCGAAATTCGAAATTAGAATTTAAATTAATTTTATTAATTTAACATTTAAATTAATTAGGTTACATCATGGATCAAGTCTAACTTGACCCATGATGCCACCTACTCTCTCTTGGCACAATATGTGGGCTTTTCCAACTTAGGCCCATTATGCCTTATTGAGCCCAAAACACGTATGCTAGAATTCAAGACAACTTAAGGTGTTAGTGTGCGACCCACCAGGCCCAACTTAGCCACTGACATAAATGGGCTTGGGCTCATTAGGCCCAATCCATCTAATGACAACACAGAGCACTAGCAATGCTTTGTTGTCCCAGAGCTAGTTGAGTTCATCGAATGATCAACCTGTTATACCTATTTGGTTTTCGTGTGAATTGTCCTTTCGTCTCGGTTATCCATCCCATTGACCTAGGTCAAGGAAAACGTATCAACCCTTACAATTTAGGGTTAGCTTTTGCCAAAATAGGAAATCTTCATTTACGGACTCTAAAGAGCGGGCCATCTCATGACTCCTTTACTATGCATAGATTCTCGAGTCTCGTAAATGTCATCCCGGTTTCACCGGTCTACGGATAACCTAATCTCTCACAGAGATTGACGAATTCTTTCAGCTTGTCATACTAGGCCTGAGTCCTTAGGCCATGAACTCAAGATCAAATTAAACGATGGGTTGATCATTATCAACAGTATCTCATACATTCTCTTAACATTAGGTTCACAACTCTTTGTCACTTAGTGGTGCATCTCATGCAACCAACCTGGCACTATTGCCCCAAGTACATAAGCTCGGCTGAGCCTGCAACTTATGCACCCGATTAAGCACAAACCAACATCCTAAGTGTCTCTACACTTCAAGCATTCATCTTACCCAACGAAACAATGGGTCCCAACTGAGTTGTAGAGCACCACCACGTCGAAGGATTTCAATTTGTACTGACAGTGAGAGGCAATCATGCGCTTAATAATTGTTCCTTTTAAGGGTTCATTTTCTTTTATTAGGGATTTACCAAGTCTCATCAAACGCGCATATTGTACTATCATGCAAGTCGTTTCCCTATGTCATACATCTACAACATACTATACTAGTCGCTTTTGGACATGCATAATAGAAACATACATACGCGATATTATGACATGCATACTAGTCGCTTTGACATACAAGCATACATTCACAGGCATAATAAATCACATTTATTTTGGGATAGTCATGGTACTCATGCCATCTTCTCCCATCATGCTCCTTAAGTCGCGGCTCCTCCATGCCTAAAACGCAATTAGCCTAATTTCTAATTACATATTAATTCAAGAAACCCCAAGTTAAATTTGGGGGAGTAAGGTGAGAAAAGAATTTACACAAGAGTAAAAGAAAGACAAGGCATACAAACCTTATTACCAAAATTAAATTACAACGATTAAAATTTAATTTTGGGTACCATGACCATCCCCTTCCTTTATTTGCACCAGAAAAGTGAGTAACCAAACAAGCGCAAAAATATACTAAATATGTTCTATGCTTTTACATGGACATATTAACTTTTAACATATCCAAAAATTCAAAATTTTATGCAACGATCATATTTTTACCGAATAAAAAATTAAAGATCAAATCTTTATTTGATCAAAATGTCAAAGATCATATCTTTAACCGACAAATGCAAAGTTCACATTTTTAACCGATTAAAATGTCAAAGATCAAATCTTTAACCAACCAAAACATAAAGGTCACATTTTTAACTGATTAAAACATCAAATATCAAATTTTAATGAACCAAAATGTAAAAATCGCATTTTTAACCAACAAAACTACCCTAACTTGTCGATAGTAAAGCAACAAGCTCTGATACCACTTGCAAGTAGCCTTTTGAAGGCCATGAACATAAAAGAGGGAAAAATTAAAAAAATTGTGCGAAAAAAGCAACATTTGCCCACCCTCAATCATGTTCAACCCATGAATCATGCAATAGACATGATAGGGTTTAAAGTAGATACCTTTATTCAGATAATTATTCCTGATCAAATGCGTTCTTGATCAATTCTTCAGACTTGAAGAACACAAGTCCTCCGATGGAAATCCACACCACCTTGTTGTCTTGTAAGAGAAGAACACATCTTCAAATGCCCAATATCCTTCAATGGAGGTTGCTAGAGTCAAGAGAAGAATAGAGATTGGGTAGTGCCTTTGGTTATTCGAAGAGAGAGATTTTGAATTTCGAATTTACAATTGGAATTTAAATATAGTCATTAAATTAGATTTATTGAAGATGGAGAAAATAAAGGAAACCAATCAATTAGATTGATTGGAAACAAATCAATTGGATTGATTGGAAATAAATCAATTGGATTGATTAGCCAAAATTAAGGAAACCAATTAATTAGATTGGGATTTGATGAGGGCATTGATTTGACCTAGTCTTAGATTAATGAGTTGCCACATCTATATATAGCTCATCTTCTTCCTTAGTTTCGTATATAGAGATTGGGACTAGCCTTTGGTTATTCTAAGAGAGAGATAGCCGCCACACTGATGTGTGTGTTGGCTAAGGTTCAGTGAAGAAAATTAGAGAAGAAGAAGAGATACGAAACTAAGGAAGAAGATGGGCTATATATAGATGTGGCGACTCATTAATCTAATACTAGGTCAAATCAACGCTCTCATCAAATCCCAATCTAATTAATTGGTTTCCTTAATTTTGGTCAATCAATCCAATTGATTTATTTCCAATCAATCCAATTGATTTGTTTCCAATCAATCTAATTGATTGGTTTCCTTTATTTTCTCCATCTTCAATAAATCTAATTTAATGACTATATTTAAATTCTAATTTTAAATTCGAAATTAGAATTTAAATTAATTTTATTTAAATTCAAATTTCAAATTCGAAATTCGAAATTAGAATTTAAATTAATTTTATTAATTTAACATTTAAATTAATTAGGTTACATCATGGATCAAGTCTAACTTGACCCATGATGCCACCTACTCTCTCTTGGCCCAATATGTGGGCTTTTCCAACTTAGGCCCATTATGCCTTTTTGAGCCTAAAACACATTTGCTAGAATTCAAGACAACTTAAGGTGTTTGTGTACGACCCATTAGGCCAAACTTAGCCACTGACATAAATGGGCTTGGGCCCATTAGGCCTAATCCATCTAATGACAACACACAGCACTAGCAATGCTTTGTTGTCCCAAAGCTAGTTGAGTTCATCGAATGATCAACCTGTTATACCTATTTGGTTTTCGTGTGAATTGTCCTTTCGTCTCGGTTATCCATCTCATTGACCTAGGTCAAGGAAAACGTATCAACCCTTACAATTTAAGGTTAGCTTTTGCCAAAACAAGAAATCTTCATTTACGGACTCTAAAGAGCGGGCCATCTCATGACTCCTTTACTATGCATAGATTCCCGAGTCTCGTAAATGTCATCCCGGTTTCACCGGTCAACGGATATCCTAATCTCTCACAGAGATTGACGAATTCTTTCAACTTGTCATACTAGGCCTGAGTCCTTAGGCCATGAACTCAAGATCAAATTAAACGATGGGTTGATCATTATCAACAGTATCTCATACCTTCTCTTAACATTAGGTTCACAACTCTTTGTCACTTAGTGGTGCATCTCATGCAACCACCTGGCACTATTGCCCCAAGTACATAAGCTCAGCTGAGCCTGCAACTTATGCGCCCGATTAAGCACAAACCAACATCCTAAGTGTCTCTACACTTCAAGCATTCATCTTACCCGACGAAATAGTGGGTCCCAACTGAGTTGTAGAGCACCACCACGTCGAAGGGATTCAATTTGTACTGACAGTGAGAGGCAATCATGCGCTTAATAATTGTTCCTTTTAAGGGTTCATTTTCTTTTATTAGGGATTTACCAAGTCTCATCAAACGCGCATATTGTACTATCATGCAAGTCGTTTCCCTATGTCATACATCTACAACATACTATACTAGTCGCTTTTGGACATGCATAATAGAAACATACATACGCGATATTATGACATGCATACTAGTCGCTTTGACATACACGCATACATTCATAGGCATAATAAATCACATTTATTTTGGGATAGTCATGGTACTCATGCCATCTTCTCCCATCATGCTCCTTAAGTCGCGGCTCCTCCATGCCTAAAATGCAATTAGCCTAATTTCTAATTACAAATTAATTCAAGAAACCCCAAGTTAAATTTGGGGGGTAAGGTGAGAAAAGAATTTACACAAGAGTAAAAGAAAGACAAGGCATACAAACCTTATTTACCAAAATTAAATTACAACGATTAAAATTTAATTTTGGGTACCATGACCATCCCCTTCCTTTATTTGCACCAGAAAAGTTAGCAACCAAACAAGCGCAAAAATATTCTAAATATGTTCTATGCTTTTACATGGACATATTAACTTTTAACATATCCAAAAATTCAAAATTTTATGCAAAGATCATATTTTTACCGAATAAAAAATTAAAGATCAAATCTTTATTTGATCAAAATGTCAAAGATCATATCTTTAACCAACAAATGCAAAGTTCACATTTTTAACCGATTAAAACGTGGTCACATTTTTAACCGATTAAAATGTCAAAGATCAAATCTTTAACCAACCAAAACATAAAGGTCACATTTTTAACTGATTAAAACATCAAATATCAAATTTTAATGAACCAAAATGTAAAAATCGCATTTTTAACCGAACAAAAGTACCCTAACTTGTCGATAGTAAAGCAACAAGCTCTATTACCACTTGCAAGTAGCCTTTTGCATGAACATAAAAGAGGGAAAAATTAAAAATAAAAATGTGCACAAAAAGCAACCTTTGCCCACCCTCAATCATGTTCAACCCATGAATCATCCAATAGACATGTTAGGGTTTAAAGTAGATACCTTTATTCAGATAATTATTCCTGATCAAATGCGTTCTTGATCAATTCTTCAGACTTGAAGAACACAAGTCCTCCGATGGAAATCCACATCACCTTGTTGTCTTGTAAGAGAAGAACACATCTTCGAATGCCCAATATCCTTCAGTGGAGGTTGCTAGACTCAAGAGAAAAATAGAGATTGGGTAGTGCCTTTGGTTATTCTAAGAGAGAGATTTTGAATTTCGAAATTAAAATTGGAATTTAAATATAGTCATTAAATTAGATTTATTGAAGATGGAGAAAATAAAGGAAACCAATCAATTAGATTGATTGGAAACAAATCAATTGGATTGATTGGAAATAAATCAATTGGATTGATTAGCCAAAATTAAGGAAACCAATTAATTAGATTGGGATTTGATGAGGGCATAGATTTGACCTAGTCTTAGATTAATGAGTTGCCACATCTATATATAACCCATCTTCTTCCTTAGTTTCGTATATAGAGATTGGGACTAGCCTTTGGTTATTCTAAGAGAGAGATAGCCGCCACACTGATGTGTGTGTTGGCTAAGGTTCAGTGAAGAAAATTAGAGAAGAAGAAGAGATACGAAACTAAGGAAGAAGATGGGCTATATATAGATGTGGTGACTCATTAATCTAATACTAGGTCAAATCAACGCCCTCATCAAATCCCAATCTAATTAATTGGTTTCCTTAATTTTGGTCAATTAATCCAATTGATTTATTTCCAATCAATCCAATTGATTTGTTTCCAATCAATCTAATTGATTGGTTTCCTTTATTTTCTCCATCTTCAATAAATCTAATTTAATGATTATATTTAAATTCTAATTTTAAATTCGAAATTCAAAATTAGAATTTAAATTAATTTTATTTAAATTCAAATTTCAAATTCGAAACTCGAAATTAGAATTTAAATTAATTTTATTAATTTAACATTTAAATTAATTAGGTTATATCATGGATCAAGTCTAACTTGACCCATGATGCCACCTACTCTCTCTTGGCCCAATATGTGGGCTTTTCCAACTTAGGCCCATTATGCCTTATTGAGCCCAAAACACATATGCTAGAATTCAAGTCAACTTAAGGTGTTTGTGTGCGACCCATCAGGCCCAACTTAGCCACTGACATAAATGGGCTTGGGCTCATTAGGCCCAATCCATCTAATGACAACACAGAGCACTAGCAATGCTTTGTTGTCCCAGAGCTAGTTGAGTTCATCGAATGATCAACCTGTTATACCTATTTGGTTTTCGTGTGAATTGTCCTTTTGTCTCGGTTATCCATCTCATTGACCTAGGTCAAGGAAAACGTATCAACCCTTACAATTTAGGGTTAGCTTTTGCCAAAACAGGAAATCTTCATTTACGGACTCTAAAGAGCGGGCCATCTCATGACTCCTTTACTATGCATAGATTCCCGAGTCTCGTAAATGTCATATTAACTAAATATATAACCAAACAAGCGCAAAAATATACTAAATATGTTCTATGCTTTTAGATGGACATATTAACTTTTAACATATCCAAAAATTCAAAATTTTATGCAAAGATCATATTTTTACCGAATAAAAAATTAAAGATCAAATCTTTATTTGATCAAAATGTCAAAGATCATATCTTTAACCAACAAATGCAAAGTTCACATTTTTAACCGATTAAAACGTCAAAAATCAAATCTTTAACCATCCAAAACATAAAGGTCACATTTTTAACCGATTAAAATGTCAAAGATCAAATCTTTAACCAACCAAAACATAAAGGTCACATTTTTAACTGATTAAAACATCAAAGATCAAATTTTAATGAACCAAAATGTAAAAATCGCATTTTTAACCGAACAAAAGTACCCTAACTTGTCGATAGTAAAGCAACAAGCTCTGATACCACTTGCAAGTAGCCTTTTGTACGCCATGAACATAAAAGAGGGAAAAATTAAAAAAAATGTGCGCAAAAAGCAACCTTTGCCCATCCTCAATCATGTTCAACCCATGAATCATCCAATAGACATGTTAGGGTTTAAAGTAGATACCTTTATTAAGATAATTATTCCTGATCAAATGCGTTCTTGATCAATTCTTCAGACTTGAAGAACACAAGTCCTCCGATGGAAATCCACATCACCTTGTTGTCTTGTAAGAGAAGAACACTTCTTCGAATGCCCAATATCCTTCAATGGAGGTTGCTAGACTCAAGAGAAAAATAGAGATTGGGTAGTGTCTTTGGTTATTCCAAGAGAGAGATAGTTGCCACACTGATGTGTGTGTTGGCTAAGGTTTCAGTGAAGAAAATTAGAGAAGAAGAAGAAATACAAAACTAAAGAAGAAGATGGGCTATATATAGATGTGGCGAATGATTAACCTAAGACTAGGTCAAATCAACGCCCTCAAATCTCAATCTAATTAATTGGTTTCCTTAATTTTGGTCAATCAATACAATTAATTTATTTTCAATCAATCCAATTGATTTGTTTCCAATTAATCTAATTAATTGATTTCCTTTATTTTCTCCGTCTTCAATAAATCTAATTTAATAACTATATTTAAATTCCAATTAAATTAGAATTTAAATTAATTTTATTTAAATTCAAATTTCAAATTCAAAATTAGAATTCAAATTAATTTTATTTAAATTCAAATTTTAAATTCAAAATTAGAATTCAAATTAATTTTATTAATTTAACATTTAAATTAATTAGGTTACATCATGGGTCAAGTTATCATGGATCAAGTCTAACTTGACCCATGATGCCACCTACTCTCTCTTGGCCCAATATGTGGACTTTTCCAACTTAGGCCCATTATGCCTTATTGGGCCCAAAACACATGCTAGAATTCAAGACAACTGAAGGTGTTTGTGTGCGACCCATCAGGCCTAACATAGCCACTGACATAAATGGGCTTAGGCCCATTAGGCCCAATCCATCTAATGACAACACAGAGCACTAGCAATGCTTTGTTGTCCTAGAGCTAGTTGAGTTCATCGAATGATCAATCTATTATACCTATATGGTTTTCGTGTGAATCGTCCTTTCGTCTCGGTTATCCATCCCATTGACCTAGGTCAAGGAAAACTTATCAACCCTTCTTCCTCAACACAAAATGAGAGCACACGAAATGGAACAAGAAAGCAGCAGAGATGTAGAAAATCCATATGCACCACAACAAAGACATGCTACCTGAAATTAGGTATCCTTTGAAACTCGAATATGGTATCGCAAGCTTCTTCCTCAACACTGTAAGGTCACAAAAATAAAAGAAAAAGCTTTGTAAGACATAAGAAAATGTGGTTCATGAAGGAGAGCTTGTCATTTCCCTATCAGCCACAACGTGACAATTTGTTCACAATTTCAGACTTCGGATTCTGTTTGGGACAATATGTTTGTGCACACCACAGTTAAACTAAGGCATGGGATATTTTTGTCTTGCAAATTTTAGTTGTCGTTCTCATCGCCTGGCAAATAATTTTTACCATACCTTATAGGAGGGAAACTTTGATAAGGAAAACATGTGTAAACATGGTTGACGGAAAAAAATGTCTCCCAATCAATTTTTAGCTCTTCCAAGTACCAAACATAGCCAACTTAATTTTCCCATCCAACTCTCCTGGCAAAATATTTTTTTCCATCATACCAAACGCCGCTAAGAGTACTCCATTATAAACATACTACATCCCTTATGGGATATTTACTCGATTCTCTTGATCACTGTTCAATACCCACCAAAATAATAATAATAATTTGTATAGTTCAGGTCGTTTGAAGATGTAAATGTAGTTGTTGAAAGTATCCTTATTTTGATATTACGACTATATGACCAAATCCCAAAAGGGGCTTCTCAATCTGTACGAGTATATTTTATTTTTTTTAACAACACTAGTATTTTTAAGTTTAGATAAAATACTAAAGAAATAAATTGAAAAAAAAAATATTTAATTTAAAGTTTAAAATTGTACAGAAATATATAATTGATTTAGGTGAAATATAAAAAATATTTAAATTATAATTTAAAAAATTCACATTTTAAATTAAAAAAAAGGTTACAATACATTCATCTTTTTTTTTACCATAGAATACACTGAAAGATTTAATCACTTTCAAGAGTAAAATCTAGTTTAATATATAAATTAGAACAACTAATAATGTTGTAAAGAACCTTGGGATACACCACTCCAAAAACTAGCTCAAAGAGTGAGAGTGTCCAAGATCTTATAAACTCCATATTAGTTGCACATACAACCAATGTGGGACTATATATCTCAACACATCCCCTCACACGAGAGCCCATTGGGCTTGAAGGGTGAACAATGCACAGGCCCAACTACTTGTGCGAAGAAAGAAATTCCATCGGAAAGAAAGTGGGAGGCAGCGAGATTTGACCCCAGTACCAGGACACGAGGCTCTGATACCATGTAAAGAACCTTGAGGTCACCACCCCAAAAGCTAGCTCTAAGGGTGGGAGTGCTCAAGACCTTATAAACTCCACATTAGTTGCACATATAACCAATGTGGGACTATATATCTCAACACGCCCCCTCACACAAGAGCCCATTGGGCTTGAAGAGTGGACAATGCAACAGGCCCAGCCTACCTGTGCTAAGAAATGCCACAAGAGAAAGTGGGGGGGGGCGAGGCTCTGATACTATGTAAAGAACCTTGGGATACACCACCCCAAAAGCTAGCTCTAAGGGTGGGAGTGCCTAAAACCTTATAAACTCCACATTAGTTGCACATACAACCAATGTGAAATTATATATCTCCACAAATACTTTATTCATATCCATCTTAAATCTATGTTGTTTTATATGGTAAAAGACATAATGAATAATCAAGATGTTATTTTCGCGTTGGGAGTCCTGGAAGAATGAACTTTGATTTATCGTATAAGTAACTGTGTCTCTTATATACTAATAATGTCGACTGAACTATTAACAATTAAATAATTTTGATCATCAAGCACGTGTATTTACTGACACATTGTTGTTCCAACTTAACCAATGATTGATTAGTCAATTAATCAATGAACTAATGGAAAAAAAATCTTAAATAATTCCATCAAAATGTATACAATTACCATTATTTATATATTTTATAGCAAGAACCATAAATATCAAAGAGCCCAACTAATTTAGAATAAATATATTGTTGATGTTGAACCAAATATCATGAAAAAACACATGCTATTTTCGAAGTCATTTTAAGCCAATTTTCGAATTTACTATGCCTCATTAAGTGGAATAATGATTTTAGTTTACTCAACACTAGCTTAGCCATTCCTCTATGCATGTTAATTTCTACTATTTTTTATTTGATCTCACGCAATGTGCACACTCCGTATCATTGTTGTTAAAATTTTGATTTATCACTACGATTTTATATTTTTACGATTTTTTTATCAAAACGATTTTACTAATATTCCAAACGCTTTTACATTTTTACGATTTTTTTACATTACGATTTTATATTTTACGATTTTTTAATCCCCTTCCGATTTTACTTAACATCTAAATTCTAACAACATTGCTCCATACTCAAATATTAACTGTCACAAATAATCTCTTGCAAATGTTAAGATAAAATTACCTACTATAGACCCTTCAATGGACTCTAAGCTAGTTATAGCATCATGCTACATTATAAACCAATATTATCAAACTCGGTAAAAGTGTTAAATCTAATGAATAACTTGTTCAACTAATAGGTGGTTGAATCGATTAAATCAAATTTATATAAGTGTATATAATAAATATATATATATATATATATATATATATATATATATATATATATATATATATATAACTATACAACTAATGAACTGTTGTGGCTTAATAGGTGATGTTAAATGTGTCAATACTGATGTTCAAAGTTTGATCCCCAATAACCTTTAAATATTCTACACAACAAATCCAAAAACCGATTCAATCAAAAAATTGATACCAGTTGAACCTGATCTAAAACCAATTCAACGAATCCCTAAGAGTAGCTCAACCGGCAAAGTTAAGCGTCCAAAATTTATTTGTCTAGGGTTCTATACTTGACCAAAGCAATTCTTCGAATCCTTTGAGGACCAGAGGGAAAAGGCTCTCCCTCGATGAAAAATTAGTTTCATCTTTCTTCCGATAACAGTGATCCAATGCACTCGTTGTTCCAATGAGGAGCCAACCTTACGGGTCATACTCCAAAGACAAAGTGACTGAAAGAGGTTAAATGGAAATACATCCAGGTTTCTACCAAAAAAATAAAAACCAATTCAATGAATGATTGAAGAACCTATCCATTAGTTGAATCTGATTCCCCATTCAAACAGTCTGGTCTAAATTTTAACAACACCGCTATAAACTTCCCAATGACTAATAGACCCTTCATGCTTAATAAAAAATTTGGTACCAGTTGAACCCAATCTATAACCAATTCACAGGTTACGCACTGGGTTGATTGCAGAACCGATCCAGATACCGGATCAAATCAATTGGTGATCCGTTTAACATCACTGCTATAAACTTCCCTGTGACTAGTAAACCCTTAGAGCCCGTTTGTTTTGCCTTTTCAAAAAAATAACTTTTATCTCTTTCTTATTTTAAAAGTACTTTTTATAAAAATTAAAGCTATTTATATTTGTATAGAAATATTTAGTTTTTGAAAATAAAAATTTGGCTTTTGACTTCTGCTTTTTTTAGAAGTTAAATTTTTTAGCTTCTGAAATAAAGTAATTTTTTGACTTTTTTATGACTTCTGTTTTTTTTTAAAAACAGACATCCAAATGAACTAAAAATGAGAATTGCTTTTTTTCAAGAAAAAAAAAGTCCAACCAAACTGACCCTTAATGCTCCTCTCTACTGTACTATATATGTATGATGGTAAGACAATGATGGGAAATAAAATGATTTAAAAGAAAATATTACAATCTTGGTATTCCAAAATCTTTGTTGCAAGAACAGAGAGAGCAGAGCAGCCTTGAATTTTATTCTACAATTTCCCCCTCCTCTTCATCAGATTCCTGAATTCCTTCTCCATTATCACATTGTCTTTTAACGAAGGAAGATGGTTCTTTATGCGGATTACTATGAACAATATAGTCATTCTCATCATCATCATCATCATCATCACACTCTTCATCTTCAATAACATTATCGTGGTTTACAATTTTTTGAACTGTTTTCTCTTTAACACTTTCAACAACATCTTTTCCAATGTGCAAATGTCTTTCTTCACCACCTTCAGATCCAATTTCTTTCACAAAAGTTGATGGATATATCAGTGGTTTGTCAGGAAAATGTTTGAAGAAAGAATTCATTACCATGAACCTAAAAACCTGAAACAAGTGGCTCTTATCCCTCTTTATATCTGCACTCAAGAGTTTATGCAATAAAGTTGGCTTCCTCTTGTTTAAAGAAGGGCTTTCTGAAAAATCTTTGTCTGCAAACTTCTGTTTCTTGGCAAACCGACCTTTTCTGTCTGATTTCTTGTTGAACTTGTTTTGGAATTTCCTTTTGTCAGTAAATGTGTTTTTCCCTTCACTCTGAAGGCCTTGATTCTCAGAACCCTTCAGGTAGTATGATGGTATTTCAGCAACTTCTATTCCCAACTCAGCTTGTTTTGCTAAAATCTCCCTCAGCTGCAAATACAAAATATACATACTACCTTAAAGAGTTAAAATAATTCTACTCATTATGAGTCCAATAAAGATTCATTTGTCATCAATTATATTTCATGCCAAATAAGAGGCTGAGTCTTGAAGCAGCAGTAAGGTTGTTCCTTGTGACCGAAAGATTACAAGTTAGGAGTATGGGAAATAGCCTTTTTGCAAAAAATACAAAGGTAAGGCTACGTACAATCAACCCTTACCACTACCCTCACAAAACGAGGGCCTTGAGCACTGGGGTTTGCCCCTTTTTTTTTAGGCCAAAAAAATACTACTTGCTTGGCTCTCAATTGAACAACAAAACTAAATTTGGCAATATAAGAGTATTACATTGGGAGCTATTATATGCTAAAATCATCTCTCTAATAAGTAATGAATATACCTCTCTTTGTAAGACTTCCCTATCAATGACCTTGGAGTCTTTCAGAGGTTCACTCTGCTTCTGCATTTAGCAATTCAGTTATTAATTATTAGACAATAACATCTGATAAGCATAATCAGTAGATAGAGCAGTTTGTTGAAAACCTTCTGAATGTTGGAAGGGTGATTCTTCCTCCTAGCTTCACGCCACTGTTGGATTTCTTGCTCAGTATAAGTCACAGAGAAGGATCTAACCGTTCAAGAAAGAGAAAAAAAAAAAAAAGAGCAATCATACACAAGATCAGGGTTAAAGAGTTAAGATATTGCCAGTACAAACGGGTAAGTTGCGAAATCAAAAGTTTGAGGGGAAAAAAAAAGCAATCTAATAGAGAAAAGACAAAACTGAAATTTGATCAGAAAGCAGAATAAACTCTAAAAATAAAAACAAAATATGTTACATTTGGATGGTTATCTGGATTCTGGAAGACATTTTATCTGTACAAAAAAACTTAAAACTTCGGTACCACATTCATGAAAGGTGTCAACCTTATCAACTCTATGTTGAAGAGAGGCATTGGCCATTGTGTTTTAGTTAGACAGATGTTATTTGACCACCGTACTTGACCACATAATTCAGATGGACTCAAATGGCTTACAACAGACTATAAATGTTGGTAGTTTAGATTCAGTGGGTGGAACTATTGGCACTCCCTTCTTATTAGTGATACTTTATTTTTATAAATATCCTTAGTTGATTTGTCTCCCTTTACATGTCATTTTTTTTTTCAAATTAATTCATCATCATTTCACATGTGATACTTTAGGTAAAAGTAATAATGAATAATTGGAAGCTAGTTATCAGGAGGGACTTTCTAACAGATTGGCAAAAGATTTTCTACGAACATTGTTTTACCTTTCCGGTTTACATCATTGTTCGTCAAACATTACAACCGTCTTTCATTTTAAAGAAAATATTAAGTTCAGATGATCTCTACAAACATTGTTTTACCTATCCGGTTTACATCATTGTTATTCAAACATTACAAAGAAGCAATTTAGGACTTCTAGTTCACAGAGGAACTAGTTCATTAGCAGACAGCTATTCCTCGATACTAGTTTAAAATGTAATAGACCTGTAAAATTTAAACCAAAACAGCCTGTCTAACCTTCAATTACAGTGAAGCAGCCAAATAAAAAAATGTTTAATTAGCATCTTGTTACACATTATTATTATGAACAAATTACAATTTAAAGCAGTTCAATGTAAGGCACTGCTAGCAAGTAATTGACTGGAACCAGGTAAAAACGGTTTGGAAAGTCAAGCAGAAGGTACCTTTTTGTTTCCTGCTTAAGTTCCTTAGAATTTAAACCAACATGTCCTGCCCTCCCATTGTTGGGCCCTGCTTTAGCCACAAGCATTAGTCTAACCGCAGAAAAATGTTTTCATCTCGGTAATAAGGTAGAATAGTTCAAACCTTTGCCCTTATGTTCTTTAGGGAACCCAGTTCTTCTCTTTCCGTTGTTGATATCAAGAAATTTAGACTTCTGGAATTTACTTGAACTGGACCATGATTGTAAACCACAGGAAAATTATGTTACTCATCAAATATTAACCCAATAAACCATGAGTAATAAAAGAGAGAAGGAAACAACATACCCTCCTTGAAACTCCCTTCGATTTTGTTTATTTTTGAAGTTTTTGCTTGGTGATCCTTTCCAATTAGAGTTTGGAACATTATTTTTAATGTTGCTATTAGGATTTGCCTGCAGCAATTATTGGGATTTGCATTCAATATAATAGCCGCAGCTTCTTGTGCAATAGTATTTATATGCAGTAGAATAACACACTTGGCTGAAACACATTGCAAAGACAGAAACAAATCAGTTTCAAAATTACCTGTGTGTGTGACTTCATAAATGCAGAAGGTTGAGAGTTATTTGTATGATGTAGCCGAACCGAATTAGGATTAAGTGATGCAGAACTGTTGCCTTGTAACTGCTGAGATGAAAAAGGTGATGATGCAAAGGCATTTGTATTCGCAGTTGGTGGAACAAGGTTTTTCTCATTCGGGTCATTCTGTGGCCTGACCTGATTTCCAGGCACATGACCCATCTGGGGATTTGCAGAAAAGATTGGATTTTGAGGGACCATCATGGCCTGAGGCACTTGGTTTGGAAACCCAAACATGGGTTGGGAACCAGGATGCATACCATATGGACCAACATGAGAAGGGTTTGACATTTGCATAGGTAACTGTTGATTCATATTTTGCACAGCATATGGGTTACAAAATTGGCCATTTGGTATATTCATATTCATATTAGGCTGCTGAAGCATATTCAGAATACTTTGTGCTAAAATTTGTTGAGACAAATTGATTTGAGCTGCATTCTGCATGACTTGTCCCTGAACAGGAAACATTGGATTGTAATTGGCATTGCCTACACTATTTTGAGGACCTAACCCCCCCACATGGGATTGACCATGTTGAGGACCAGCTAAACCCATATGAGGCAGATGTAGCTGATTGTTTTGCAAGTGAAGGAGATTATTTGCAGCATTCATGAAAGGAGGAGGTGTATTTATAGATGGTTGCATGTTGAGCATAAAGGGGGGAATCAAGCTTTGGTTTTGGTTTTGGTTTTGGTGATTACCCAATTGGGGCTGTGTTTGCATGACCACACCATTGTTTTGCAAGGTATGCTGATGGTTAGGAGCATTCAAGAAATTGGGTTGGGTCTTGGAGGAGTTATTATTAGACATGATGTGAACACACAAAAATCAAGAAAAAATCTTGAATCCAAAGTGTAAACTCAATAACTAAAGAACTCAATAACTAGGCTCAGTTTTGAAGGAGGGTAACATGAGACATTAAGTGAACAGTAACTGAAGAACACATTAAACCATTGTTTTGCAAGGGAGACATGACATAAACAGATAGATACTCAATAACTCTTGAATTCAAAGTGTTTGAAATTGCAGAGAGGGAAACAAAAAACGAAAAAAACAAAATCTTAGTTGCTGTTCACAACCTCGCCAGTACAATGTGGAACAAGATTTTGAGTTGGGAAATTGTGAACGGGAGAGAAAGATGGAAACTTTACCAAGAAAAATCGAGTTTTTGGCCAAACCCCGTTTGATATTGAAGCTACAACGTATGCTTGAGCGGCATCGGGAATAAACTTGCTCTGGTTTTATGTTCCTCAATTGACACTACATGAGAAGGAAATTCTAGGGCAGAGCACAACACAAGATGGAGGCTACCAAAAAACAGGTTTAATTTTAAAATTATCTTGGAAATTTGATGTTTGAAATATCTTTAAATAATAGAAAATGACATCAATTTAGCATTTTTTTTTTTTTTTTTTGGTAGTAATCGATTTAGTATCTTAACCTCCTAATAAGATTATTTTAATGTCTCATTCGTCTTGATTTATAGACTAAATTAATGTCGCTTACCTTACGAGGATAAACATTATATATATATATATATATATATATATATATATATATATATATATATATATAGGAGAGAGATCATTTGACTCCAGAGTAAAATTTATAAGTCTTACTCCTCATCCTAGCCGTTGATTTTTGTCAATCCAACGATTATAGTTTAGGAAGTTATAATTATTAATTACACTATAAATGACAACTATTAATTTCCGTCCATCAACGACTGAGATGGGGAGTAAGACTTACAACTCTTACTCCTCATCTCAACTGTTGATTTCTGTCCATCTAATGTGTGATGCTAGTGATTATGTCATAGGAGTTGTTTTAGGACAAATAAAGAATAAATTGTTGCATGTGATTTATTATGCTAGTAAAATTCTGAATGATGCACAAAAGAATTATGCAACCACTGAAAAAGAGTTACTAGCAGTTGTCTATGCATTTGATAAATTTAGACCGTATTTGTTGGGGTCTAAAGTAATTGTATACACTGATCATGCTGCTTTAAAGTATTTATTGAATAAGCAGGATGTAAAGCCACGACTACGGAGGTGGATGATGCTCCTTCAAGAATTTGAAGTGGAGATCAGAGACTAGAAAGGTGTAGAAAACTTGGTAGCTGATCACCTCTCCAGAATTCAAGAAAAAGATCTTCAAGACGGACCTGAGCTGAAGATCAAAGAGGAGTTTCCGAATAGGCAAATCATGGATATCAATGTCATCTCGGATCCACAACCGAAGGAAGTAAAGACCACAAGTACACCTCCTTCGTTCGCAGACTTTGCAAACTTCAAAGCAGCAGGAGAAATTCCAGTAGACTTCACATGGCAACAAAGAAAGAACTTCTTACATGACGTCAAGAAATACTTATGGGATGAACCCTTCCTTTTCTACAGATGTGCTGATGGCGTAATAAGGCGTTGTATTCCAGAAGAAGAGATGAAGGACGTCCCGTGGCACTGTCATGGTTCCAGCTACGGTGGACACTTCGCAGGAGAAAGAACGACTGCAAAGGTGCTGATGAGTGGTTTCTATTGGCCAACACTTTACAAAGATGCAAGGAAGTTTGTTGAATCTTGTGATAAATGTCAGCGAACGGGGAACATCTCCAGAAGACATGAAATGCCCCTCAACAACATATTGGAGGTTGAGATCTTCGATGTGTGGGGAATAGACTTCATGGGACCCTTTCCTCCTTCCTACGGCAACAAATACATCCTGGTTGCAGTTGATTACGTCTCCAAGTGGGTTGAGGTTGTTGCCCTTCCTACTGATGATGCTCGGGTGGTCATTGCATTCTTGAAAAGAAACATATTCGTTCGATATGGCATACCACGAACAATCATAAGTGACGGAGGAACTCACTTTGACAACAGACAAGTGGAGTACGTACTGGCTAAATGCGGCGTGAAGCATAAGATTGCAACACCATACCATCCACAAACAAGTGGCCAAGTGGAGATTTCCAACCGAGAGCTGAAACGTATCTTGGAGAAAACAGTGGGAAGCTCCAGAAAAGATTGGTCTAAGAAGCTTAATGATGCACTTTGGGCATACAGGACTGCATTCAAAACACCAATAGGTATGTCCCCCTTCCAATTACTGTTTGGGAAAGCTTGTCACTTACCGGTAGAATTGGAGCACAAAGCACTGTGGGAAATCAAGTACCTGAACTTCGACTCCAAGACAGCTGTGGAGAAAAGATTACTTCAACTAGATGAGCTCGACGAGTTCAGACTATCTGCGTACGAGAGTGCGAGTCTGTACAAAGAGAAGACGAAGAAGTGGCATGACAAGAAGGTCCTACCTCGAGACTTCAAAGTGGGAAATCAGGTATTACTTTTTAACTCTCGCCTTCGTTTCTTCCCTGGTAAACTTAAGTCTCGATGGTCGGGACCGTTCATCGTGAGGAATATGAAATCATATGGAGCAGTGGAAATCAGTTCGCTAAATTCCGAAAGGAGCTTCACAGTGAATGGACAACGGTTGAAACTATACATGGGAGGAGAAATTGACAGGGGGATAGCCATCGTTGCCCATGTAGAGGTAAAGTAAGTCAGGTACGTCAGGCTCATGACGTAAAACAAGCGCTACTAGGGAGGCAACCCTAGGATTTATTGTTTTTCTTAGTTATTTACTTCAAATTATCAAGAAAATACAAAAAAAGAAAGATAGTTTGTTAAAATTGATAAAAATTGAGAAGTGTGAGTCACGAAATGCACGCTCGAGCGCGCACATAGCTGCTTGAACGCGTGCATTCAGAGAGAAAGGGATTTCTTAGGCATTTTGCACTCTTGAGCACGCACCTGGCCGCTCAAGCGCGCAACATTGGGGTCACAGGGGTTGCTCCCTGCCTTAACGCGCTCAAGCGTTCACCATTGCGCCCAGGCGCGCTCAAAGGGGGAAAACTGAGATTCGAATTGCACGCTCAAGCGCCCAGTTGGCCGCTCGAGCACGCTGGCACGGACATGAGGATTTTAAATTTTTATATAAAACCCCTCCTTTCATTTCATTCCCAATTTTCACCTCATTACTCACAAATATACACTCTCTCATTCACATCTCTCTCAAGTGAAATTCTTTTGTGTTCTTGCAAGCTCTCTTTGCAGACCATCCAGGTATGTATCTTCCAACATAATTGCTAATTGACATTAACCTTCAAGTAATTTCTTTCCTCTATTCATCAATTGCAAATAGGATTCTAGGGTTCATGTTATGCAAATGGGGATTTAGGGATTTTTGGGTTCAATGCTATGGGAATTGGGAATCTTGATATATATATTGAATAATCTTGAAGCATGTTCCCAATTACAAACACCAATCCCCTATTTCACCCATTTACAAAGATGCACTCACACATAGGAAATGGTTCATGACATGTTGCATCCCAAGTGTTTGAAAAAAGTTCCTAGACAATAAAGAGCTTCTAAAAAACGAATTTGCATAGTAACCATGAATGCAATTGTTGCATCAGTTGCACAACAAGAAAATACAACTTCTGGAAAACAACTTGTTGTTTTACTCTCATAGTATACATGGTTTCTAAAGATGATGATAGTATTTGTCACATAGCGTGCATCAAAATAAAAGGGATTATTGTAACTACAATTCCAGAATTCTACAGTGTTCATTACTTGGAAATGCTAAGGTTCATAATGGAACCTAGAAAAATACATGTTTGCTTCTAAAAATGTTTTTCATATACTCAATCTGGAATGGGAATGCCTTGAAAATTTTGGTGATTAAGATTGAACTCTTTACATGAGAAGCATGCTATCTCATAAATTTGGGAATTATTCTACATCATGCTTTGAAATAAATCTGGGAATTCCACAGTACATTGCTATCTTGATTGAGATTTATTTTTGGATCACTTTTCTGGTTTTCAGGATGTCAGGAAGAAGTAAAAGAAACAGAGGCAACACTAATGCCGGTTCAAGCTCTCAACCTCCGGTAGTGGAGGTACAAAAATTCAAATCTCCAGCCCATGAACAACGATACCACACTCACATTCTGGGCAAGGGAATTTGCAAGGAGAGAGTTCTCCAACTCACCATGGGCCAGCACCCTGACTTCTACAATAATATCACCAGGAGGGGTTGGAGAAATTTTTGCACTCTCCCAGTGGTGACAAGGGAAGACATATGCAGAAAATTCTTTGCTAATGCATATTGTGAGGAGGAGGAAGGAGTAGGGAAGCAATATGTAAGCTTCGTAAGGGGGAGAGAGATTAAGTATGACTCCCGCTCCATTCAAAACCTGCTGAAGACTGCTCATCATGACATAACATCTGTCACCACTTGTGCATAAAGGAACAAGTGCCATGCATTGGATACAATGGAATATGCTGAAGATGAATTGGAGGCTGCACGACCTATATTGGAATGCATCACCAATCTAGGTGAGGAGTGGGATAAGACACAAGACGGGCGTCCTAGAAGAGTATGGCTGAGGAACCTGAATAACCCAGCCAAGGTATGGTTTCACTTCTTGGTAAGCAACATCAAGCCTTCTTCTAACCGCACAGAGGTGGTGTTGAAACGGGCAGTATTGCTATGGGCTATTATGCAAAGGCTGCCTATAGATTTACCTAAGATCCTATCAGAGAGCCTCTATGACATGGCCCACAACACGAGTAAAACAACATCCATTGGCCATAGCTCTCTGATACAGTTTATGTGTCAGGCAGCTGGAGTTGAGATCCCCACAACTGGTGGCAGATAAATAAAATTACTACCACAAATGGATGCCACATGGATTTCACGTAAGCTAAGGGAACCAGTGGAAGAAGGTGGACCTGCGACAGAGACATCTCAGGCAGGACGACGGAGGAGAGTCAGACGTACACCAGCTCAGACAGGTGGAGTTTCTGGTTCAGCTGCTGTAGGATCAGTAGAGAGTTGACTGACTGCTCTTGAGACACAGGCTGGATTCACCCGGCGCAGGATCCGACATATGCATCATCAGCAGCTCGCTTACCAGACACGCATTCTGCAGCACCTCAGCATTTCCCATCCTGTTGGACTTCCAGACTTCCAGCCCAAGCCATATGATGGATCCGAGGAGGAGGATGCATACGATGTTGCATATAGAGAGGCTAGCACAGGTCCAGCTACTGATGGCCAGGACGATGATGGCGAGGACATGGTCATGCCACCAGCCATAGTGCGTGATACAGAGGATGAGGAGATGGATGACTGATCACCTTGGCCATTTATTTTACATGCTTTATTTTTATTTTGCATGGATTATGATGTTTTATGTTGTTTTGGTATGACATAACCCTGTGTTGCAGTATGATATTTCAGCGCTGTTGACCGATAGTTTTTACGATGTTGTTTCACGAGGAATCGACTAGTTTTTTTTACAAACTATCCACGCGATTATTTTTATAGATTTAAATTGGTTGCTGAGGACAACAACATTTAAATCTGGGAATGGAAACGCGCATATGTCATCAGCCGGAATGCTTATTGACCGGAGGAGCTTTATAAGTATACACAGAATATCCGGCTAGTACAGGGAACCATCTCAACTTTAAACTTTTTCCTTGCAATCTGAATTTTTATTTTTATTTTAGAGTTTTAATAAATAAAAACCCCAATTCACTGTTTTGTGAAAAAAATTGAATTTTTTTTAAGTTTTCTCAGTGTTTTTAATTGATTCAGAGCATGATGATGACTTCAAGTTTTTCATAATAAGCATCAATGTATGATTTTCATGATTTGTTAAATACTTTCATTTAAGATAAGATTGTTAAGCTTTGGAATAGAGAAATTACTGCGCATTCATAGCCGTGAAGTTTTGAGCCTATGCAGAAAAATTTTATTGAGTGTGCATCCCACTGTATGAAAGACTCTAGAACTTGCTTTGTTTCTTGCTTGAATTAGTATGTGATATATTTTATAGATATGATTGAGGCATGTTCTTTCTTTAAACTAGATGGCCAAATAGCCAACCGTTGCTGATATTCCTTAGTTTAACCCCTTTGAGCCTAAGCCTGTTTATTCTTTGAAAACCCATGAAGATGACTAAGCCACTTTCCACATACTAACCTCACCTTAATTGGGATTAAAAATTTAGATCAAATTGAGAAAAAGGTGCTAGTTGTTAATGATATAAATTGTGGAAGTACAGAGAAAAAGGCAAAAGTCAAGGAAGTAAGGTTGAGCAGAATGAAAAAGAATAAAAATAAGGAAAAAGAAAATCCTCAAGAGAAAAAAAAGAGAGAAAGAAAAACTGTTCTGAGGAAGAAAACAACAAACAAAAGAAGAGTTCAAAAGTAAAAAGAAGACGAATGGGCCGAAAAGAAGAATGAAAGTGTTTACAAAATGTAAACAAGTGCATAAGTTCCTCTTCGAAATATGAATTTTAATCTTGCAACCTGTTCTCTAAATTTTCCTTCCTTTAGCCAGGCCAAGTTATAACCCAAGAAAGACCTTTTGATCTTTGAGATATGTCACAATACTTTGGAAAGCGAGAATATGAGCAAGCCTATGATAGTGTTAATGCAGTGAGAAACGAGTGAAACACCACCCCTCCAGACGATAGAGTTTGAGTGAATTAAAATTCATAGTGAAGGAATGTTTCAGTAAAATTCTCTTATTCTTGATCTTAAGAATCTTGTTGCAATTTTCTCTGATGAATTATGAATCTTATAAATTGATGCAACAATGTTTATAGTCTGAATGCTCTGTCTCTACAAAATTCTTCCAAATTCCATGCTTTTGAAAATTCCTACTTCTTATTCTAGTTGATTGCTGAGGACATCAATATTCAAATCTGGGAATGTTTGATAAACCCTTGGTTTACCATGTTTTTAGGCTAAATTATATAAGAATTATGTAGTAGAATGCATAGAATTCAAGGTTTTAATTCAATTAAGGCATAAGATAGGAAATTGAGCTGATGTGTTTATAATATTTGCATTTTGAAGGTAAAACCTCAAGAAATGGTGCTAAAAAGTGCTAAAGAAATCATGACGGAGAAGTAGCAGCTCAATATGGACCAAAGGAAGCTAAAATATTACAATTCAAGGTCCAGAATAGCACGCTCAAGCGCACAAGAGGACGATCAAGCGCGCTAAGGCAGGAAGAACAACCAAACTGGACAAGTTAGGGCGCTCAAACACCCATTACCCCCCCCCCCCCAAGCGCCCAGGATGACAAGATTTCTCTCTCGAGGAGCACGCTCGAGCGCCCAGTAGCACGCTCGAGCACGCTCAGGCAGACAGAAACAGCAATTGATGCCACAAACAGCACGCTCAAGCGGCCATAATCGCGCTTGAGCGCCTAACAACGTTCCAGACAACAAGATTTAATGAAGATTTGTCAGATTCTGATACCGGAATTAAAGCGGAAACATATCGAATCTGATTAAAGCTGATTCATGGAAGATTGAAGGAAGATTATAAGAAGATTCAAAGCTCAAATCTCTCAACCAATCCACAAGATATTACATGAAAAAAGGAAACAATTGGAGAATCAATTACAAATTTAATATGGATACGGCAAGAGATGCAATGAAGGATACAACCTCCAATGGCTATAAATAAAGAGCTTGGGGTCAACCAAAACACCAATTCACAATTTCGGAGCATTATGTAACAGCCCGTTGTACACCGATATTGTTAACATTAATTATGATATTAAGCGCAGTTACAATCACAGCAATTCATTTATAAAAATGCGAATAAACTTTTTCCGATTATTACGCGAGCATTTAAAACATAAAAAGCGTAATAATTAAAAGTTGTGACCGTAACCGTAAACTCTTGCGGAAGACTTATTTAAACTATTTTCATAACTTACATTACTTATTATAAGTTACTAAGGAGTTCCCATAAACTCACTTAGCCAATTTCCAAACTTTACGTTTTTACCCATTCAAACATGTTTCAATCTTAATTTTTCTGCGACCACACGGTTCGCAACCAAACTCTCTTCTCAGATTATATCTTTGTCTTACTTAATTCCCTTTTCAACAAGCTATCATATGCTCAATTCGGAGCTCATTAGCTCCGGTTATCGCCGTTTGAAGTTGGATAAGCAATTAGCCAACCAACCCCAAAAACTGCTCAAAACCACTCACATTACTCGAATTACTGCACTCAATCCACTCATCCATTTGCTCTCAAATCTTTAGCCTACAAACTAGACATCTCAAACTTCATTTTGATATATCACACGCTTAATTTGACTGAGAAACAAAGCGATAATTAATTTCCCAATTCAGGTCCAGAACTGCCCCAGATGCAGTGGCACATGAGCAGTCCGTGTTTCTCCATTTTTTTCAGGCCGAAGATCAACCCAGAATTTCCTCAAATTTTGGCACAAGGTAGAGGACATCCCAACCTTCGAAATGGCGTATAGCATGTCCCTATTGGACCTCTATGGAGGGAGATATTCTCTCCCGAAGTTCGCCTACAATCTGCCAATTCTACAGAAAATTCACTCGAGTTTCCTTTGTTTTTCCAATAATCCCAAATTTGTAAAAATCATTTAAACCTCAAATGTACCTAATAATCACATGATAATACAGTAATAATCCAATGGGTGGCACACACAAGGACCAACAACGCCTTGGAGCACTTACAACCCAATCCAGTTTATAGTTATTAGGCATATAGTTCATATTAATCATCCTTAAGTAGTTGCAATCACTAACACCTTTTTCATGCATATTTTCATCATACATGTAATCATACCCTAAAATAGGCCTAAGGCCCTTCCATCATAAATAGTCATGCATCAATACGATTACAATATTGCTTTACAACTTACAACTTGAAACTTAAACTTTAACTTACATTCTTCCAATATTACAACTTAGATTCAAATGACAACATAACCAAATACATAACTACTAGACTTAGGCAAAATGGCCTGAACAAATATGCTAATGAAGCTCATCCCACATACATATGAGATGTTCATGCCCTAAGTCTAGCCTAGGCCACACGGCCAACAAAATGCAAAATATGAAGCACTCCTCTGCTCACTCTGCGGGCCTCTTGCCCGCTGCTCCGGCTCCACTGCTACCTCCTGAAATAAATGCCCCGAGACGGGGTGAGATATACGAATATATCTCAGTAACCAAGAGGTTCTGGAGAAAACTCCACCCAATGGTTCACTTCGATGCATATCAATAGAATAAAACAACCACTTTGAAAACGGGATATAGCAAGGGATTTAGTGAAATGGGGAATATAAAGATACAAACTACGACGATACGAGATGGTAACCCCAATTCCACGTACGCCCTGGGCATATATAAGCTTATGGGTATCATCCAAGGTGTGTTCACAGAAACCACAACCATGATGCCCAAACCATCCAAAACGCCAAAGACATTTCTAGTATGCTCCTACCCGGATCACACACCATGACACGCAGTCAACTGGAACTCCCTCTTGGAGACCTATCCAGCGGAAGTCTGAAACTGCCCGAAGGCTAATAAAACTGTCTATTGGCCAGAGATTCGATACATCAGTACCCATAGCAATAATGCATGCATGCTCATGTGTTCTATACTACTCATACACACTTCCTACCGTTGCCATCAACTTGCAAGGTGGAACAGAAAAGGGGAACAAGCCCCAGTACCAAGAGGTTACCTTAAATGTTGTTTTCACAAGCTCCGCAGCAGCTTATCCCTCAGCTTGGTACACAGCAGAATGCCTACACATAGGACATTCCCAATCACTTATAATTCAAACAATACATGCTAATTTACAATTATACATGCATTGAACCAATTACATACCTCAATCCACTTGGTCCAGGTCCAAGGGCAACTCCCGGATTCAAGTTTCGAGATTCAAGTCAACGTACGGCAACCTATACAATCACGTACATCCATCAGTACGCGTCAAATAGCATCAAAACGCAAAATCACAAAATCCTCCCCATCCTCCCTTGATGGTTCGAACATTCAAGTGTTAATTTGAGATTTATTTTCCTAAATTTTTTTTCTCATTTTGTTACGCCTCATTAGGTTGTCAATAGGCCAATTCAAGTGTCGGTTCGTCATTTTCGCGTCGGATTACATCAGAACGCGAAAACTGCAAAATCTCCCTTTTCCCCTTGGAGGTTCGGCCATATAGGTGTTATTTGGGGATTTATTTTTCTAAATTTTCTTTCTCATTTTATAACACTCCCTTAGGTTGCTTAGAGGCTAGTTCAATCGTCGTTTTTCCGTTTTACGACATTTACGCATCGTTTTGCGAAATATTTCACTTTGGGCTCATTTAGGTCTCTAAACATAATTCACTTTTCCCATTGATTCAAATACTTTCCAACCACAACACAACCCATCTAAGCACCATATAACTACACAAATCATCATCCAAATCATTCTTCAACATCAATTCCTCAATTTTTCCTCAAAGGTTCGAATTTTGACCTATTACATTCCAAGGAATTTCCATTCAATTTTAACCACTCCAACCTTCACACAACCTATTATATCATCATACCATCATGCCACAATTCATCAAACAAGTCTCAACACCAAAATTCACAAGTCCAAAATCATGATCATCAAATTTTTCTAAATTAAATTCATCAATTTTCACCAATAAATTTCATCGCATTTCTAGCGTTAATACATCATTCTAACACATTATCATCTAATACACATTTTCAAATTGAGCTCTCTAACATCACAATTCATCAATTTAAAGCTTTAGGTTTTCAAAACTCAATCACAAGAATCAACCAATGAAAAGGTGTAACAACTCACTCAAATGCTAGGCAATGGGCTCCTCCTACACATACTCCACCATTGGAGCATTCCAAAGCTCCATGAACACCAAATTTCCCCTCCAAGTCGCGGCTGAAAATGGGCAGGATCTCCTCCCACACACGATTTCAAGGCTCAAGAAGGGTACCAATGGGTTTAGAAGGTTCTCCCCAACAAATTTCAACACAAGAATCAAGTGATTTGGTGGAGAAATGAGTGATTAATGGAGAAAAGAAAAATTTGCATAAACATGAAGGGAAAGAGAGGGGGGCGCGGGTTTGGGGCTGATGAGGAGTGGAGGAGGTGATGAATAGTGTAGTGATGATGTGTCTTAAGTGAATTTTAAGTGGAGTGGGTCCCACGCCACCTCACGCGATTCAAAACGCGTCAAAACTCTCACTAAACGTCCCTAAATTCAAAGCCTATTTAGAAACTCTAATTTTTAACATTAACTATTCCACTTTAATTAGGCTTGATCAGATGAATTCAGAGTCCTCCATCCGTTCGGAGAAAACACTATTTTTAAGCTATCGCGCGCGTCGTTGGCACGTTTCCCCAAAATGACTTACTTTCATCAAATTTTATCAACAATCATATTTCCTAACTCATTATACCATTTGTAACTCATATTTGAAACCTAGAGCTCAAAATTTCACTGGCATGTTTTACGGTGCAATCGTAACGCGATATTTTTACCCGCGAAAAACACTATTCACTGATTTTTCTAAAACTTGCCTATCCACTCAATTTTTCGTTCTGAACCCATTTCCAGGGTTATTTTTACCATCAGAGACCTTCTACTCAATTTTTATCTTCCTAGGGTTGTGTGTTGGCTAATTACCGTTTTGCCCTTTCTTTGTATTTTGGCCTAATCTTTAGGATTTTCACTAATCCATCACTTGATTGCTCACTTAATATTTTAATTACTTGATTTAAAATTGTGAGGTGTTATACATTACACCAAGCTTGAAGGAGGAATCCTGTTGCGGAGTGCTGAAACACTGAGGAACCAAGTCAACATTACACCAATGGAGACTTGGGGTTCTCTTTTCTTTATTATTTCTTTTCAATTCAGTATGCTAGAGTAGCTTTTTTTTATGTAGTTAAGGGTAGATGAAACCCAATTGAATTCTTATGTTTATGAATTAAATTGTCTCCGAATCCTGTTCTTTTTATAATTGAATAAATTATCTGTTTTTAATGCTTTCTATAAGTTTGTTCCTTATAGAATGATTTTGGGGAATTGCATGATAATAGGGATGTTGGTGCATGAACCTTTACTTGATAATTTATCATAATCTTTGTGATCTAGAAATAGGAATAGGAATAGACATAGGGTAATTATGCAATCTTGAAATTCTTGATCTTAATGCATGTTTTCTTGGGGAATAATCGGGAAACTAGAGTTCTTTCAAGATTACATAGATTTAGGGTAACAAGGAATTGAGCCCGAATTAACTCAGATAGACTTGATTGGCAATATATTAAGAAACAGATTCTTGACTTTTTAATTCATAACATATTGAGGATATTGAGGGAAATCAAAACCTTAACTACTCTTTTTAAATCTTAATCAGACATCATCTCATTCATTCTTTTTACTTTGAATTTTCATAATTGCAAGTTCTTAATTGTTCTTAATTTTAAGTTCTTTGAACAACAATTCTCTTCATCTAAATTCACCATTCTCTCAAACCAAACCTTTGATTGTCCAACTAAAACGCAATTAGTGAACTAGTGCTTGAAATTCTGATCCTCGTGGGAACGATCTCGTACTCAGTACATTTTATTACTTTCACGATCGGTGCACTTGCCGAGTCGCTATCAGCAAGCAAGAGCACTTAATACATAAAGCAAGACAACTAATGCTGAACCAACCAAGGCTTCTACAAGTAATGATTGCATACAGTGGATCCTGGACACAGGAGCCACTGATCATATAACTCACTCTTTCACAAGCCTATCCTCAGTACAAAAAATTGCACCAGTAGCTATTTCCCTACCTAATGGTAGTCAGGTCCATTCTTATTACTAAGGAACTCTGATTTTCTCAGATACACTTCTTTTGTCTAATGTTCTGTTTGTTGAAGACTTTACTGTCAATCTCATATATGTGACCAAACTAGCACAAGAGTCTAATTGTTGTGTAATTTTTCAGCAGCAAATTTGTACCATCCAACACATGCCTAGGAGATGATCCTGGACACAGGAGCCACTGATCATATAACTCACTCTTTCACAAGCCTATCCTCAGTACAAAAAATTGCACCAGTAGCTATTTCCCTACCTAATGGTAGTCAGGTCCATTCTTATTACTAAGGAACTCTGATTTTCTCAGATACACTTCTTTTGTCTAATGTTCTGTTTGTTGAAGACTTTACTGTCAATCTCATATATGTGACCAAACTAGCACAAGAGTCTAATTGTTGTGTAATTTTTCAGCAGCAAATTTGTACCATCCAACACATGCCTAGGAGATGATTGGTTCAGCTAGGCTCAAGGGAGGCTTATATCTCCTCACTCAAGACTGTAATTAGAAAAATCAATCCTTAGTTTTACAAATCGAATCCATAAATACAATTTATGTTCAATCCCCTTTTACTGTAAAGCATACTTCAACAGATATTTGGCACCTACGTTTGGGCCATTGTTCTTCTTCTGTAATAAAAACAATGATGACACAATATCCTTTCATTTCTTGTAAAGACACAGATAGCCCTTTGTGATATATGCCATTATTCAAAGCAAAGAAAATTGCCTTTCAGTTCTAACTCTTCTGTTTCTAATAATGCTTTTGATTTGGTCCATATAGACATTTGGGGGCCATATTCTATCCCTTCTATTCATGGTCATCATTATTTCCTAACCATAGTGGATGATCACACACGTTTCACTTGGGGTATCCTGATGAAAACAAACTTGTGTCCAGAATGCATATTCAATCCTTTGTTTCACTTGTAGAAAACCAGTTCAATGTAACTATAAAGGCTTTTAGGAATGATAATGGTCAGGAGTTCATGATGCAAGATTTTTTTAATCAGAAAAGGATTATCCACCAACTATCATGTGTGGAATCTCCATAACAAAATGGTGTTGTGGAGAGGAAGCACAACATATTTTAAACATAGCAAGGGCACTTCTCTTTCAAGGGAATCTTCCTAAAAATTTTTGGTCTTATTGTGTCTCACATGCTATTCATATCATAAATTGACTTTCTTCAACCAAATTGCAAGATAAATCTCCCTATGAGTTACTGTACAAAAGAACACCAGTTATAATTCACCTCAAGGCCTTTGGCTGCTTGTGCTTTGCTTCTACACTCAAGGTTAATCGCATAAAATTTGATGCAAGAGCCCGAAAGTGCATATACATTGGACATAAAGATGGTGTCAAATGTTATATTTTGTATGATATCAGCTCCAGAGAAATTATTCTTTCTAGGAATGTGATCTTTTATGAGTCCTACTTTCTTTTTTCTGAAACTTATATAGATGACCAAGATGCCTCTCCTGACAAATCAGTTGTCATCCCAATTGATGGGACCACACCATATGACTTACCCTCACATAATCATCCACTAAGTGAATAAACATCACATTCAGTCCCTACCCAACATATAATACCAAGTCAGTCTTTGCCCATCAGTCCCATATCATAATCCCCCACAAATCAAGACCAGCCCCTACCTACCATACAAACACAACAACCAAGCCTTAACCAACAGTCACCATCCTTACCCAGACGATCTACTAGAGTAAGGAGGCAGCCACAACACTTGGCTGATTTTCAATGCAATCTCTCTAAAGCCTTGGCTGACCACAAATCATCTCCAGGTACTTCTTTTTCCCCTCTTCATCCTATTTCCTCTGTTGCTTCTTATAAAAATTGTTCAACTTCTTATGCTTCTTTTTGTCATAACCTTAGTTTATTTGTTGAGCTTAACTCTTATAGTCAAGCAGTGCAATCTAATGAATGGGTTTCAGCTATGAAAGAGGAACTTGAGGCTCTTAACAGAAACAAAACCTGAACTTTTGTTAACCTTCCCAAAGGGAAACACCCCATTTGATGTAAACGGGTTTATAAGATCAAGCATAACCTTAAGGGCTCAATTTCTCGTTACAAAAGTTGCTGGTAGCTCTTGGATTCATCCAATCAAGTGCAGACCGCTCTCTGTTTACTAAAGCTGCTGGTAGCTCTTTTACATGTTTGCTTGTTTATGTAGATGATATGATATTAGCTGGAAATGACATTGAAGAAATTGATTTAGTGAAACAGCACCTGGACAAATTATTCAAAATTAAGGACTTAGGTCCTCTTTATTTTTCCTAGGAATGGAAATGGCTCGTTCTAAAAGTGAACTGGTATTAAATCAAAGAAAATATGTGTTTGAGTTGTTGTCTTAAAATGGTTTCCTTGGTACCAAACCTGCCTCATCCCCTATGGATTCTTCATTGCGTTTGAAATAAGGAGAAGGTGAATTGTGTCATGATCCTACTGCATATAGACGATTAGTAGGACGTCTATTATATCTTACAAATACAAGGCCATATATCTCCTTTGCCGTCCAGCAGTTAAGTCAATTTGTTAGCAATCCAATGAAGCCTCATTATGATGCAGCTTGCAGAATTCTTCACTACTTGAAAGCTGCACCAGCCAAGGGCTTATTATTTCCTACTCAGAATTCTTTGCTTTTATTTGGTTTTGTTGATGCAGATTGGGCCACATGCTCATATACCCGTAAATTCACCACTGGATTCTGTATATTCCTTGGAGACTCTCTCATTTCTTGGAAATCGAAGAAACAAAGCACAATTTCTAGATCTTCTGCAAAAGCAGAATATAGAGCCCTTGCAACTATCACTTGTGAGCTTCAATGGTTGACATACTTACTTCATGACCTTCAGGTGCCTATGCCTAAAGTTGTTAATGTCTACTGTGATAATCAGGCTGCCATACATTTAGCTCATAATCTTTTTTTTCATGAGCGTAGCAAACACATAGAACATGATTGTCATCTCACTAGAGAGAAAATTCTGGCTGGCTTGGTTCATTTGTTGCCTATCTCTACCACCAAACAACTTGTTGATGTGTTTACAAAGGCTCTCCAACCTGCTCCCTTTCATGATTTCATCTCCAAGTTGGGGCTTCTTGACATCCACCTTCCAACTTGAGGGGGGTGATATAGAATATATTTATTCTTTTATAATTTTGAAATTACTTTATTAGCCTCTGATTTATTGAACTAATAGTTAGTTAGTTAGAGTAAGTATAAGGTGGTTAGTTTGTTAGCTTCAACCACGTGGGTTTGTTTTTTGTTTCTTTTAGTTACTGACTAGTCTAGTACTTAGGATGTATATATAGTTCAGCTCTGTAAGTGTACGAACACTGTTCATTTTGTTCAGCTTTTCATAATGAAGGTACTTTACCTTTCTACATATCACAAGAACATGAACAACAAAAACATGAAATACATAACTCATGCAACACAATGTTCGTGCACTAAGTCTAGCCTATACCCAATATGGCCCAAAATGCAAAATAACACTATACTCCATGTACTCATCCCGTGGGCCTCTTGCCTAATGCTCCAGTACCGCTACAACCACCTGAAACATAGCCCCATAACGCGGGGTGAGATATACGAATATATCTTTGTAATCCAAAGGTTCTGGAGGATCACTCCGCCCAATAGCTCACTCAGATGTAACATACAATAATGAATTATAATAACATAGGTATATAGCAAGGGATTTAGAGATATAGGGATATAACAGAGAGAGGGATATAGAAAGAGATTTAGAGAGATAGGGAAATAAAAGAGAAAGACATACGGTGGAGCTACAATAGTCATAGCCAAAACCACGCATCATCCAGCCTACAGGCTCTTAATCCAAGAATGTGTTTCCGGAACATCATTCAAGGTGCCCCCATCCATAACACCCGAAACATTCTAGAGTGCTCCTCAACGGATAACATCTCCACGGCCCTAAGCCAACTAGAACTCCCTACGGAAACCTATCCAGTGGAAGTCCCCAACGCCATACAACAACTATCTACTAGCCAGAGATACGATATAACTCTATGTACCCAGTATTTACATATATATGAACATGTTATAATCACACCATTGCACAAACAACATCCAACTACTACCCAATGCGCATGGTGGAGCACACACGTGGATTAATCCCAGTACCAGAAGATTACCTTCTTGAAGCTCCTAAGCTAGGTAGCTTCGAATGCAAGTTACCCCGTAACTTATTCAAACCAAAAATGCCTACGCAAAAGGTAATTCTCATATAAGTTAGCACCACAAAGACCACTCAATTGGTCATAAACTCAATCATGCAAATGTTACATAATTACTTAACCAAATTCTTTTGGTCAAGGACCAAAGGCAATCCACCAAGCTCAATCATCAAGTATCGCGTCTGTGGGAGGCAACCTACAATGATCACACATAGGATCATCAATTCCCTTGTAAACTAAGTTGAAATGCAAAACAATACCCTTCCCTCACACACAACACCAATTCGGCCTTCATGGCCATTTTACACATATCATGATGTAAATTTTCTTTTAACATTCCTATGGCTTCCTAAGCCTACCATAACTCCATTTCAAGTTCACAACTTCATTTAATCATAACTCAACCTTATTTTCCCTAATTTTCCCCTTTAAGGCCAAAACCAACACCAACACCTAGGAGCATCCAATGATTTTGCTTCCAATTCACATGCATTACACAATCACACAACCTATTTAAACTTGGTTCAAACCATCACAAACTCAATTATACCAACTTTGCATCATCCTTCCTCACTTTTCCCTCCTTGGACGAAATCTACATACATTGACACCAATGGATTTTCAATTCAACTTCACACATTAAACACATCATTCATCATATAATTAACCACAACAACTACTCCACAACTCAATTTCTCAATCACACAACAATCCATTTTCACAAGGTCATGCTCATCCAACCACAAATTTGCCTAAGTTACAAGACTTTTCCTCAATAAATTTTATGAGCTCAATCATCATAAAACATCATTCTAAGACATATTTATCTAATACATAATTTCAATTTGAGGTCCCCAACCACATCAATCATCAACACATGCCTTAGGTCATCAAAATTCAATCACAAAATTTATCAAATAATAAGTGGTGAAACTTACCCACAATCAAGGCTTAGGACTCCTACAAGTAATATCCAAGTAATGGCTCAAGTAAACAACTCCAAGAACACCATTTTTCATCAAAATTACATGGGCATGGGTGTGGAATTTCTCCAAATATAGAGGGTTTCAAGGGTTAAGGATAGTTGGGTTGGGTTTGGATGATGTTTTACGTAAAATTTCATGTAGTGGAAGTTGGGTTTTAATGGAGATTTGATGATGAAAACCAAGGGAGAAAATTTGCTAACCAAGGGGGGAGGCCGCAGGTTTGCAAGGGGAGAGGGGAGGGAGAAAAGAGTGAATAGTGTTAGTCACATGTGTCATGTTATGTTTTAAGTAGGGTGGGTCCTACTTGCCACTTCACTCATTTCAAATTATTTCAAATCTCTCACTTAAACTACTAATCTCCAATTTATTCACAACCTTTAATAAAATCCAAAATTTAACATTCACCAAAGCCCTTTAATTATAATTGATTAGGTGAATCCGGAGTTTTCAGTCATTCGGTGAAATCACAATTTTAAGGTGATACGTGCACCGTTGGCACATTTCTCCAAAACCCTAATTTTAATCAAATTTCATCAATAATCATAAATCTTAGTCCTATGTACCTTTTCCAACTTGTTTCCAAACTTAAAGTTCTAATTTCTCTCGACACGTTTTTCGGTGCAACTGTACTGCTGTATTTTTACCTAGTAAAAATATTATTCATCAAATTTTCAGAAACTGCCTAACCACTCAATTTTTTGTTCTGAATCCATTTCAGGGTTAGTTTTTCCATTTGAGACCTTCTACTAACATTTTACTATTTAAGGTTACGTGTTTGTCAATTTACCGTTTTACCCTTTTTACGTATTTTGACTCAGAACTAAGAATTTTCACTAATCATACCCTTTAATCCTTATCTTAACTATAATTAAATGTTTTGAAATTACGAGGTGTTATAAGGTAGGTGTAAAATAAAAGTAAGAAAAAAATGGTTAGCGGTCTGGCTAATTGAAAACCTCAGTCCGTCGGTCTAGCCCGTTCTGTCACCTCTACTCACCACCTTTAAAATTCAAAGCGGTAACAATAAAAGATCACAAAGTATCTATATATTTAAATCCCTAACCACATTAGAGGAGACAATATCATATGAATACAATATTGATTTTTGTGTGCTTGTATTAGGAGTATTTATATTTGTGTTATATTTGTGTAGCTGGAAAATGACGAAAAATAAAAAATAAAAGATCATGTTATGTTTATGTTAGATGTATTCATATACATGTCAACTCATTAGTTTAGCTCAAAATTTTAAGCTTCAACAATTACATATTCATTCCATGTTTATTTATTAATTTCATGATAACTTGTAGGATTCAATGTTTATTTATTCATTAGAGATAACTTATCTCTAATGCCCCAAAATGGTGTCATTTTGATATTGAGAGAAAGATATTTTTATAATTCTAATTTTTTTCTGTAAACATTTTTATAATTTTAATTTATTCTAGAGTTATATTAGTCTTTATAATTAATTTTTTTGTAAATCCTAAAATATCATAATTTTGGGACAATTGGAGATAACTTTATCTCTATTGATAGGAAAAATATTAAACCCTATCTTGTAATTTTATTTTATTTTTTGAATCATATCTTGTAATTTTATTTATTTTGTGTGTAATTGAAGTTATTTATTCATATAATTTGAGGTTAATATATTATTTGTGTAGAATGATATCAACCCACATAAATAAATTATGTTAGTGTTTGGCTATCAAAAAAAATTATGTTAGTGTTAAGAATTCGAATATAAATAATTATTTATATTGTGTATCCTTATATTTATATATTAAATATGAACAACATGTAAATATAGGGTTAGAATCATTGTACACCAATATAAATTATTCTTTTGATCTTGATCGTTGATTCTATTTATATCTAACAGTTCTGATTTATTAAATATTTTAGTAGTTAGATAAAAAAATCAATTATCAAAATTTGATATAAGATTTCTTATTCTTATGTTGATGTAAGAATATCCTGTACGTAAATATAATACCCTACCCTAAACCACACCTATATGGCTATATCTATTATTCTCTCTCACTTTATATCCATTTATAGTAATTACTACTACTACTACCAACGTAGTGGTAGGAACATTCTCTTAATATCTTACTTCTTGATGAATTAAGTTTTTTTGTTGTTGATAAATTTATATTTTATTTAGGACAAATGCTTCAATACCACATCCAAAAAAATAAAATTAAATAAAGTTGTACCATGCATTTTTTTTTCCATATAATGTGAGACACACATTTTATTATGGGTTTTACAAGAGTTATGTTATAGGAAAAATGACTGTGTAATGTTATAGAGATTCCTTTCGCATGCTGTATTTTTTTTTCTTCAAAAAGTGTGGGCCCCACAAAATATTGTGTGTGTAGGAAACTTTGTTGTGTCATGTTAAATGACAAATGCAAACCCCTTTTATTATCTTGGAAAGTTAAAAAGTTGCATATACTATTATCTGATTAAGAAATTAATTACAACAAAAAGAAACATATCATTTTATATTTTATATTATAATGTGTATTTGTCATTTATATGTAACATATGGAGAGAGATCATTTGACTTCAGAGTAAGACTTATAAATCTTACTCTTTATCTCAGTCTTTGATTTTTGTCTATCCAACAGTTATAGTTTAAGAAGTCTTATCAATTAATTAATGGGAAAAAAGTATCTAATGTTACTTTAGATAACTTTGTCTAATGTTAATTGAAATGACGTCATTTTGGGGTTGAAAAATAAAAAAATTAGAATGATAAAGACTATTATAATCCTGAAATAAATTAAAATTACAAAAATAACATGATTTCCGCCCCAAAACGACATCGCTTCTGTACTGTTAGTGGTACATAGATGTCTCCCATGGAGGGTGAAGTATGTTGATATAGGGGGTGTCCATAGTGGCAATGGTAGAGACCAGGCACTAGTGGAGCTTTCCATGTATGTGCTAAAGGGGGGAATGTGTGTGTATGACAGCATATGAGAGGAGTGGGGAAGAAGAAGGTCCTCTCTCCATGTGTGAGAGAGGTATTTAGAGAGGAGAGTCATCTCTTCATGGGGGCTTGAGCTGGTCAGCCCATGAGCTGTCTCATCAAGCTGCCCACTGTCAGTGTACAGGGGCAGCAGTGCAGGATGAGGAATGTCCCAGTGTTGAGCATCTATGGCTTCTCATGGGTGCCCTCTAGAAGGTTCTAGAATGTGGGCTTTGACAGATTGGGCCCATCTGGTGGGCCTAGTAAATAGCATCCGGAACAGGAGCCCCCCAGCTTGGTAGCTTGAAGGAGTCAAGGTGCCAAGATATATGGCACCTTAGGCCGGATACCCGTAGTGTGTAGTGTTCTATGAAGGATATAATGTAACCGATCGATAATACGTCGGCCTTCATGAGTTGTTTATTTGTTGTCGTCGAGTATGAATTGTCTGACTGGCGATGCTTAAGTGCTTCAAGAGGGTCTTCTATTTGTGGGTTGCAATTGTGTTGAACTTTGTTGTCTTCAAAGATGCGCCTTGTTATCGATGAAGGTCTTCAAATGTTGTTGAAGTAGTAATAATTTAATTGTAAGAATAAGCTGCGAGCCCATGTTGAATCAAGTATCCTGTAGATTTAAACAACTACAATAAAGATGCCTTGAGCGTCTGATAATAATCAAATAATGTTGTAGATGAAAGCTTGAAGATCCTGATGATAAATATACATGCTCCGTTCTTCAGTAATAAAACTCGGTGATATGAATGTATGATAAATAATGCCCAGTGACTTGGGTCTTTGATGTCTAGTTGCTCAGATATGTTGCTCCATGATCATGTTTAATAACTGAAATAAAGATGTCTTGACCGTCTGATAAAATAATGTTATAGATGAGATCTTCTGGAGAGGATAATTGTTCCAAGAGAGAGAGAATCCGTTCTTCAGAAATAAAACTTGCTGATGACAAATAATGTAGCGGATGAAAGCTTCTCGAGAAGAGAATGTGTTCCAAAAGAGAAAGAGACTAAGAGTCTTTATAGATGATAAATATGTATGCTCCCTTCTTCAGAAATAAAACTCGCTGGTGACAAATAATGTAGTGAATGAAAGCTTTCTCGAGAAGAGAATGTGTTCCAAGAGACTAGGAGTCTTCGTAGATGATAAATCTGTATATTCCTTTCTTTAACAACAAAGCTCGGCGATATGAACGTCTAATGAATAATGCCCAGTGACTTGGGTCTTTGATGTCCAGTTGCTCCAATATAAATCCTGCAACAGCTAGTATAGTTGTGTATAAATGACGATAAAAGTGTGCCTGGATGGGACGTTGGCCAGACGCCGGCCATCTAGGACTTTTGCCGAGGGGTAGCACATCTCGGACTTTGTTTACCGGGGGTGAGAACCGTCCTGGCTTTCATAATTATTTATCGGGGGTGACAACCGTCCCGACCTTCATATAGAGATACGTTTTTGTCCCGGGCTGCCGGTCTTCATTGTATACCGGGGGTGAGAACCATCCCGGCCTTCAATATGTTTAAGCAACTCATATTAAAGTTATAATCATATGAAATTAATACCGATGCGGTAGAGAGAAGTATGTATATGCTAGTGAAGAGATATTATTACTAGGTGTTGATAATAAAACCTGACCATGTTAGCATGGAAGTGTTGATTGGATAGCTTTCAGGTTGTTGATTGGCATGAGAGCTTGGTCTCCATGTTGGGAGAGCTGAAATCCTGCTATTGGGCGTGATTGAAATGTTGGCCTCCCTGTTGGGCGGTTACTCTTTGCGCCCCTCGTGTATATTGAGTGGTTGTTATGGTCCTAGTGCTCGTTGGGCGGTGGGGTGCTAGTTGGGCGGTGGCCTCTTTAGGCGATGGGACCTTCTTTTGGGCGGTGGCTTATTTAGGCGGTTGATGGTTGGTGGTTAGTCTCTCTCTAGTCTCTGGTCGGCAAGTGCCTACATGTGCTTAGCTTGGTACGGTTGTTGATCAAATCATATAACCGACTGGGCATGTTGAGCTGGAAAGCACGGGTCATGTACCTAACCGGCTAATTTGATGGTCGAGGATAACTTGATATTGGTGATGATTGTCTGATCGGATGACTTCATGGTGGGCGGGTATGTGAAGAATGGGAACATTGAAAGTGCCTCGCACTTGTTTAACGAATCGCCCGTGAAGGGCGGTCTAGGCTTGGCTTCATTTCTTGCTAGCTCTTTTTTGAGTGGAGCTTGCCTTTAATAGCTTTGTTATTTGCTTTTGGGCGATTGGCTTTTTCTGGTAAGTTGGGCGGTTGGTGTTATTTGACAAGTTGGGCGATCGACATAGACTTTGGGCGGGGGCCAATGAACTGATCTCCAAGAGACGGTTGGCGATTGAGTTTGTGACTCGTAGGCGACCTGTGGAAGATACTTATACGACCATAACATTGAAAGAGAAAATGAGTTATTCAAAAATGTGTACTTTCTTATCATGCTGAGCTTGCAACGATTTTGTAAAAAAAAAAAAAGGAGGCTGACTAGTGTCAGCTTTTTTTTTTTTTCTAACCCCATTAAAAAGATCCTTATAATAAGTAAAGCGTAACTGCATCGACTTTTGGGGTTTCTTTATCTTATTATAATAAGACAAAACAAATTGGACTTTGATAAAAGGATAGATAAAACCTGTATGTCTCTTTATATTTGCATTTCAATAAAGTACTTGAATTTGGAGGATTGTTTTGCTATGCACGAACTTCGAAACTGCAAATTCACGTGACCGCAGTGATAGGTTTCTAGCTTTGGTGTTGGTTTTGATATCTTTGTAGATTTGATTTTTTGCTGACAAAATTTTCTTGAGCCTTACACCTCTGCTTTGATTTCACCTTGACGATTCTTTTTACTTTGATCAGTATACTTTCCATGTTGGAGACTTTATCATTTGCTTTGCACGAGCTTCCAAGTAAGAGACTCAAGTCCAACTTACATAGATGTAGACCGGTATGTATAAACAAAATGTTATTAAGATCCATAGATAGCACGTCGCTCGAAGACCGTCCTTTCTCGTGTGGATATCTTTATGTGCAAAGATCATCTTCATAATTTATTACTTCAGCTTTTTGTAGTGACTGACGCTTCTGTGGTAATTCATTTGAATTGTCAAAGTTGCTTAGTTTTGGCAACATTGTTCCTGCAAAAACATTCAATAAAAACAAGAGGTTTGATTTCTTTGCTGGGTCCTGCCATCTGCTGTTTCTTTTGCTAGTCAGTGTGAGGTAATGCAAGTAAGGCATATGTGAACGGGGAACTTTGAAGAAAACGTGTGAACGCCAAGTAAGGCATGTGGACGCCAGAGAGTCTATGTGAACGCCAAGGAGATAACGTGACCACCGTAAATAACGTCTGTGATGGCAAGCTCCACTGGTTCGACGGCGAACGACTAGGAGAGCTGAATTTATCGTGCTGGTGGATGATGGAAGTGTCGTCGGTTGGCTGGCGATCCTGTCTTTGAGAAGAATGGGAAAATGTTGTTGGCGGTTGTCTCCTCATCGGAAAGTTTTTCTTGAAGACTGGAAGAGTAGAAGACCAGTTGATTGGAAGATTTGAAACTAATGATAGCTTTTGTTCTCATTCTGATTTTTCTGCTCCTTTATAAATCTGGGTTTGGGATCTTTTAGGAAAGACCTCCGAGAACTTTGCAGAAAGGCCTCTTGGGGAGTGCAACCGAGAGGTTGTGGGTTGTGGAAATAGAAGAAAAGACACTTCTTCACTTTCTTAGAAATTTCGGTAAAGAAATGGGAATCAGAGTTTGTCGTTTCCCACAGACGGCGCCAATGTACTGTTAGTGGTACATAGATGTCTACCATGGAAGGTGAAGTATGTTGATATAGGGGGTGTCCATAGTGGCAATGGTAGAGACCAGATATGAGAGGAGTGGGGAAGAAGAAGATCCTCTCTCCATGTGTGAGAGAGGTATTTAGAGAGGAGAGTCCTCTCTTCATGGGGGCTTGAGCTGGTCAGCCCATGAGCTGTCTCATCAAGCTGCCCACTGTCAGTGTACAGGGACAACAGTGCAGGATGGGGAATGTTCCAGTGTTGAGCCTCTATGGCTTCTCATGGGTGCCCTCTATAAGGTTCTAGAATGTGGGCTTTGACAGATTGGGCCCATCTGGTGGGCCTAGTAAATAACATCCGGAACAGTTTCGATGAACATTAGATAAAGTTATATAAAGTAATTTTAAAAAAAACAAACCCTTAATTAATTAGTAATTACATTATAAATAATAATCATTGATTTTCATCCATCAACGACTAACATGAACTTAAAAGAACTCTCCCTTCCCCGTAACATATATATTCCTCACAAATTATCATTTATCTCCGGGTCTATAAAATACTCGTAAAAAGAAAGTCTGCGAAAAAGTCTTGGGCCGTAAATATAACCTACAGATATACAAAGCCCAAGGCCCAGATTTGAGACTTGCTCACTACTCCTTCTCTCTCACCTCTTTATACACGCACTTTGGAGAAGCTAGTATCGTTTACCCTTCGCGACCTCTCTCTCTCTCTCTCTCTCTCTCTCTCTCTCTCTCTCTCTCACACACACAGGTTAGTATTTTGGAAAAGTTTTCCACTGTTTTCTCACTTATTTTCCCTTTCTTTCTCTGTTCCCAAACAGATCGACGTATTTTTCATTTCAAGGCTTTCAATTCAGTTTACTCATGATATACTCAAAATTCACATTTTGAGGATTTTTTTTTTTCTTAATCTTTTTGATTAGGGCTGGTATGAAACACATTGGTTCATTGCGTATTAGTTTGATCATAACTTGAAATATTTTTGTTTTTATATAAAATGTTTGTTTTATATTGTGATTGTAACTTTAAAATTGTGCGTGCAGCTTCTTGTACCGTTTATCATGGGAGATAGTCAGTATTCATTTTCTCTTACCACATTTAGGTTTGTTTATTACCGATAACTTTATTTATTATTATTATTATTGTTGTTATTATTATTATTATTATTATTATTATTATTTGGTTTAGAAAGACAATGGGAGTGGTGTGTGTTTGAACTGATTCTGTTGTGTTGTTGAACAGCCCTTCTGGAAAGCTTGTTCAGATTGAACATGCTTTGACAGCTGTTGGGTCTGGACAAACGTCTCTGGGGATTAAAGGTGAGTGATTTGATTATCTCTGACTCTGGATTGGATCTGTTTATGTCATTTGTTCCTCAGTATTCTTGTTGCCTCAGGCTTTTCAATGGCCTTTATTTGAATGGATTCTTTTAAGGAGCAGCAGACACTTGTGTCGTTGATTGGTTATGGGGTGGGGGTGGGGAAGTAACTGAAATAAATGACGTTTCATTGGGGTAAGTTGTTGTTCTTGGAGTTCAATTTTTTTTTTTGATAACTTAAATTAACGGCGTGGGTATTGGGATTGTGGGACTAGAGGGGAGCAGACAATATTAGATTTGTTCAGTCAGGTGTCCAGGACTAGGATGCTAAAACAACTTTAGGTTTCTAATTTCATTCATTAATTTCAGAAGTATTCTGGATTTATGAGTAAATTTAGCATGCGTGATATGGCTGGAGGTGCTGCTAAAGTGATCAGTGGACAGAATTTGTGAATTGAGTGGTGGTATATGCATCTATGATTTATAAAGTTTAACTGTTGTTTGTTAAAGGTAATACAGTGGGTGTGTGGAAGGAATCATTGAAGATATTTGGGTTTTCTGGATAATTCATATGCCTGGCACAATATGTTATTCTTTTGTTTCATTGTTCTAAACTCAGTGATCTTGGTATTAGATGATTATAAGAATGACAGTTTTTTTCCCGCACAAAGGCAGAATCAGCTTGCATGATTGTCATCTAATAGATAGGCAGAAGATTGATTTCTTTTGTGTTTTTGGTATAAAAAGGCTTACAGTTTTTATGACGCCATCTAGGTGGCCTTGCATCATGTGGAGGATAAGTTAAGCTCTGGGAAAATAGTGCTTTCTGAAATGTATAAATTATTGGGATGAGTTGGTTTGAGAGGAGGCTGGAGTTAGATATTTCTTAGTTTGTGATTTAATCTCATGTTTCGGTATCATTTTGGTATAACATTGATTTTTACATTTTGGTATTTAATTGCAATGTGCTATTGTTTATACTATTTGCTTTCTGATTCATTGGGTTCTTGTGTCTTGTCGATGATATGAATCTTTTAATGTAAGTTGTAGCTCATGTTATTATTATTTATTTGATTCTTGCAGCTGCAAATGGAGTTGTCATTGCAACAGAGAAGAAACTTCCATCTATATTGGTTGATGAAGCATCGGTGAGTTTCTTTTTGTTGGGTCCCTTTTTGTTCATTATTCATGTAAAAAGTTTATAAAATTATCTTATACAAGATCCATACTATTTGGTTCTGCTATCTTTTTCCTCCTGAATTTTCCCCATCCCCAAGAAATTATTCAGCATCCTTTCCTAATTTCTTCTTGTTGGTTTTCCCAATGATGAATTATAAAGAGGTCCTTGAGTGATGAGTTTTTGCTTCACCTCATATGGATAAATATTACCAGTCATTGTTTGCATTTTACTGTGAGAAATGTGCACCATAAAATTGTTTGGGCATCAATGCGTTATCATTGTTTCCCAAGGTGAAAGATGCTATGACTTTGGATTGAACCTGTCTTGTGAGATACTGATGTTGACTTTTACGTGGTCTCCTGAAGAAATATTATTGGCAGGGTGTAGTTTTATTTTGCCTGTTTCTGCTTTGTTTCTTGATTTTTGAAGTGGCAGAGTCAATTTTGTAGAGTGGTAAACTGCCATCAGCTTGTAGACAGATAAATTTAAAATAATTTAGGGAATCAAGAAAACAAAAATAGCTACATCACTCTATAAACAGCAAACAACAATAGCCAAAGCCATTGTTCATTAGGTGTGGTTAGCTTCATGGATCAAACAATGCCATTGTATTCTGTTAAAAACTAATTCTTGAGAGAGGTCATTTAGATCTAAACCTTATATAATGGTCCACTTAAAGGCTTTCTCGGTCTATCTCTACCTCTAATTGTTGGGCTATCGTCCTTGTCTTCTAATGGTGGCTTCTATTAGTTTGTTTTCTTCTCTCATTTGCAAACTATCTTAGGCATTCCTTAATAGGTGTCACTTTAACTTTCTCTTTAATACATCCATTCCTTATTATAATTATTCTTTTGCATGACCACTCTTCCAACACAAAATTTTCATGTTAGCAATACTTATGCCCTTGTTGACCCTTTATTGCCCAAGCCCAACATTCAGTACTGTAAAGCATTGCTGGTCTTATGGCTGTGATGTTAAATATTCTTTTTAGCTTAAGAGGCACCTTTCTGTAATTCCATCTCAAATAAACTTGAAGCATTTTTCGATTTCATCCATCCTACTTGAATTCTATGATTGACATCTCCTATTTTGCTCTTGCTTTGTATGAGAGATCCAAGCTACCTTAATTATGTAACTTTTGATAAGTTAGATCTCCAATCTTTACCACTAAATAGGTGCTAGTAGGTTTCTTATTTAACTGGCATTCCATATTCTCCGTTTTACTTCTTAAATGGAAAGTGGAAACCATGTGTTTATGAAGCTTCTCTCTGTAACTCTAAATTACCATTTATTCCCTCTCGACTCTCCTACTAGAATTACATCATTTGCAAAAAGCATGCATTGAGGCTCTGACTCCTGGATATGTTGAGTAAGATTGTCCAAACCAATGTAAAATGATAAGGGCTTAAGGTTGACACTTGGTGTAAACCTGTAGTTATAGGGAAGTCCTCTGTAGCTGCACCATGTATTCGTACATTGGTTTAATCCTCTGTGGCTGCTCCATGTTTTCGTATATTGGTTTTAACACTATCATACATATTCTTGATGGCCTGAATATAAGTTACATTGCTTCATGCTTGAAAAAAATAAATTTAACTTCTACACTGTTGTGTTCATCTAATTTAAACCCTGATTATATTTTGCCTGTTTCTGCTTTGTTTCTTGATTTTTGAAGTGGCAGAGTCAATTTTGTAGAGTGGTAAATTTGTTTTATTAAACCCTGATTCATGCTTCATCCTTCACTAGCCACTGAACAGTCAAATTTGTTTTATTTTTCTTTAAAAAGTATTTGCTAAGTGTAATAATTTTCTTTTAATATATTTTAATAGTTAAGGTTGTGTGAAAGTATGGCCATTGATAAAATAATCTTTTATGCAGTTTTTGCAAGTGGTTTACTTCTTTAAAAACTTGGAAATTATTTGGTTCATGTCACTACATTAATTTGAGATTTGACATCTGCTGGGTCTTTGGTCTATTTGATTGCAGGTCCAGAAAATTCAGTTATTAACACCAAACATTGGTGTCGTATATAGGTTTGTTTCTTTTTAAATATTTAAATCATTTTAAATGAAATATATTTTTATGGCATCATTAATTCTTTTTACCTTGAAAGTTGCTTCACATTGAATGTGTTATTAAACATGATATGCCACTTAATTTACCTAGACACATCAACAACTGAGTTGGGAGGCAAGGTCGCTGCCTGAGGGAAGTGGCAGAACTATTTTGGATTTTTTTTCCTTAAACACACATAAAGTATAAATAGATGTGGTATGCTTAACACTGATTAGAAACTTGATAGAAGTATATTATATGTTTCAGTCAAAATATAATCAAAAGTTGTCATTGGTAAACAGCAAACTATTGTTTGTCCTGATGTAAATTGACAAAAGAATACTTAAAGCATATATGCATGTGGCAGACTAATAGTATTTATTGTTTTGAGATATTAATAGACATGGCTGGCTGCTTTAGGATTTCAATGTATTCTCTCAAAAAAGGATTTTATGTGGATTCAACCTACAAAAATACTTGAATATTGATACTTTTCAATCATAAAAGAAAACAATATAGAAAGCAGAGCAAATTACTTTCTTTTCTCCTGTTACACTTTAATACAAAACTATTGACATAACTTGTTTTCTGATGTTTATTTTGTGTTTGAAACTTTATAATCAGGTTCTTAGCCTACCTTTTCCATTGCTGTTGAGCATTTTGTAAATGGAAGTGGTTATTTTTCCTTGTCTGCAAGCATGTTCTTTACTTGACCTAAATTTTGTCTTTGTTGTTCAGTGGTATGGGTCCTGATTTTCGAGTTTTGGTTCGAAAAAGCAGGAAACAGGCTGAGCAGTATCACAGATTATATAAAGTATGGTATATCATTTTCTATTCCAATATATTTTTCTTTCATAGTACTGAGTTCTGCACATTCTTGGTCAACAGTTCCTGTGTTCTACATAGTTGTTATTTATAAGAGAAAATAGTTTGTCCTATATTTTCCTATTGCTTGGAATATTTCGTGTCACATTTCTATTTTCCATCATGTGATCTCATTGTTCTTGTTGTAGGATTTATTTCCTGTAAATGTTGGTTATTATATTGATAAGATGTTCCTTAGAGCACTTTTTTCTTTTTCTGGAGAGTATCATGTATTTTTCAATAGATTTTGTTATAATTAAAAAAATATAAGAATTGCGCTCTACTAATGTTCTTTATGGAATATAGATAGGCTCTTGTTCTTGTTCTTTCTGTTTGATTTTTGGAATTCAATTATGTACCTTTTGTTAAGAGTAGGCTATATCTGATATTGTACTGGACAATTGCAGGAACCAATCCCTGTCACTCAACTCGTAAGGGAAGTTGCTGCTGTTATGCAGGAATTTACTCAGTCTGGGTAATTATTACTTTCTCTATAAATTGTCCTCTCTTTCAGATATGTTTTGACTGCTGAACTTTACCTTATCTACTCTTAGCATAAGTAGCACAGAAGTTTATTTTATGCACATCCCACAAAAAAAAAAATGATGATGGGGTGGAATCCTCGGTAACTTTGAGGCTTTGGCAAATTGATCCCTTAAATATTAGCATCATCTAGCTGTTTTCTGTTTCTCAATCTGTCTTCCTTATCATCCCCTCTAGAATTTTCCGATGCATAACTCCCTCACCAGAATCTCCCAGTGCATAATTCCCTCTCTCAAATTTTTCAGTGCATGGAAGTTTAATTATGCATATGCATCATCCCAGTAACAACCCAAAAAAAGGAAGATGGGGAGGAAAATACTCAAGGGTATACTTCAGGAATAGTTTTACAGTACCCTTCTCATTTTTGAGGCCATGGAAAATTGATCCCTTAAGTAATAGCCACTTGTTGCTGTTTTCTGTTTGTCAATTTGTCTCCATTATCATCCCCTCACTAGAATTTTCCAGCTTCTTATTCATCTCTCTAACTTTGCAACGGAAGATATTTTGCTAAGAAATTAGCATTGCCAAAATTGACTACCAAATTTTTTTTTTTGCCAAAATTAGCCCTTCCAATGACAATGATTTCTCATTGTGATGCTTTTCAAAGTTGATGGAGATTAATTACTGTAATTAAAAGTTGAGGGTTTCATTTTCCAAAGTCTCAATTATCATTAGCTGCTGGAAACCTGGAACTTATAACCAGTTTTCAGCTTGAGGTAACTTCAGTGCAGCTGTGAGGGATTTTAACTGTTTTCTTTTGCTTCTTAAGTTATATGTTAGATAAACATTTAGATTCCTATAGAAATTCCATACTCAGGTAGATCTTTATAGTAGACAAATTCTGAATGAGCATTTAAACCTAAAATGCGCTGAAATTAGTTGGATCCTCTGTCTATTTTCATACTCGCACGAATATTGCTTTTTCTTTCCATTCTTTTCCTCCCCTTCATTATCTTTTGGAATTCTGATATTTGTGCTTCGATCTGATAGTGGTGTTAGGCCTTTTGGAGTGTCCCTGCTGGTTGCTGGCTTTGATGATAATGGTCCACAATTATATCAGGTATGTTAACATGCTTTTTTTAATGTAACTCTTGATACTGTTGCTTTTAAGCCCTTGTTGATAAACTTCGCTTGCAATCTTGGTTGAAGAGCACATTGCGTTGGGTTACTCTTTGATGCAAAATTGAACTCTGTAAGTTTAGCTGTGACAAATACAAGCTGTACATGTAACAAGTCCAGACTTCAGAACAAGTATTCACACTGTGTTAAAAGAAATAAGTGCTACTTAGATTGTCTGAAGATAATAATGTAACCTATGAAAAGCTTGTAATTGCATTACTTAAATGTACACTATCTTGTTTTTCTTCACCTGAATTTTTTTTTTTTGGGAGGGGGGTTTCATATTGAAAATTGTTTGTTGATTATTTAAAAGCATTCCCCATGAAACCTCAACTTGTGTGGGTAGAGGTGAGAGAAATCCTTATACGCAGTTTTACTCTTGCACTTTTTGTTGAGTGATTATTTCCTGGATTCGAACCCATAATCTCTCAGTTACAAAGAAGCAACTTTACCACTACTCCAACTCGCCTTTTTTGCTCGTGGATTATTTATGTGGTTTAAATTTAAATGGGTGTGCTTAGAGAATTGGTTGTCCCTATCTCTACGCTGCTGCATGGTGTTTGATGAGTTTGTACTTGGTTCATTTGTTGTTGCACTTATAATTGTTTAAAATTTCTACTTTAGATTTTAGCAAAAAGAGAGAAGAGAGAATTTAATGTTGTCGTTTGGTGCAATTTGTTATTTCTATAGGTGGATCCATCAGGTTCTTATTTTTCTTGGAAAGCTTCTGCTATGGGGAAAAATGTTTCTAATGCAAAGACATTTCTGGAGAAGAGGTATACTTTAACATCAATGATAATGTTGTAGGAAAAAGATGCGGAGTGTATCAATTTATGTGTGTTGTGTCCACTATGTGCTGTAGCCACTATGTGCTGTAGCCTTTACTCCTGTCTCTTGACTTGTGTCATACGTGATGTGCCAAGAGTTATATTGTTAAAAATTTTCATCATGATTTTCATTTATTATTCCATTCCAAATATCATTACCAAATAAAAGGACCTGTTTCATATAATACTGAAATGATCAGGAAAAAATATCTCATAATTTATACTTAAAAAATCCTGAACTCTGATGTGATATCTGAAATAATTGTATGTTGGTCAATGCTGACTTAACTAGATGAAATACATTCTCTGATTGATTTGGATGACTAAACCTGATCTTTAGCCGAATTTTCTTAGGAGATATGGTTGATTTTATGGTTTCTTTATTGTTCTTCTTTCTTAAAGATGGTGAGGTCATCCACATATCCATAGCATCAGAAAGTAGTTTATTAATAAGGCTAGGTATGGACCCATGCATTGCATGAGCATCTCGAGAACTGACTGATAGCTCTTTTTTTATACATCAACTCTTCCTCTCCATTTTGAAGCTTCCGAACTTGTCAGCAATTGAGAAGGATGTTTGAAATGATCCAGTTCTCATTGCCAATAATGGAAAAGAAGAAAAGATAATAATAAGGGAATGGAAAGAGTTGACAATTGACGAGGGAATGGAAGATATGAAATAATGAAATGAAAAAAGTAGGTGAAAATAGTGATAGAATAGGACACAAAGTGTGAAACTTGTGAAAGTTATCAATGCTGAACTTTAATATACACTAAAATGATCCAATAATTGAGGCTGTTAAGATACTTGAAAGTCACTTAAGGAGAGCTTGAGAATCCTTTAGTTATGCTGGCATGGCTCAAATAGTAGCTAATGATAAGTTGACGTGGCAATCTTAGAGGACTCAGGATAGCTGAAGTAAGGTTCATAAATGTGTGCTTCAGAAATTATATATTATAATATATTTGTCTACTGTGTCTATTTTAATGCATGACTTCATAATTTGTCGGTTTTGTGGTTTGGAATTTATTTTTTTTAAAGATTTTTGTGATTGGTTGGTTCTTTGTTTGATGTGAGTATCATTAGTTATACCTCTATTTTTTCCTTATCAATTCAATGGTTGACTTGATTGTCCACTTGTAGGTACACAGATGATATGGAGCTTGATGATGCAGTCCACACAGCAATATTGACCCTGAAGGAAGGGTAGGAGCATGCCATTTCTAGTTTATGAACTAAATAAGACCTTAATGAAAATATCATAATTGATTGTTACTGTCCGTTAGGAGGCTCAAAGTCATTTTATATTTAGTTGTTTCCTTTTTTGTTTGGTCGAAATTTGTTTCCTCCTACCTTAAATAGTGCATGATAGCTTCAGTGTTTCAGAATTTGGGTTAGGAGAAGGAAAATGCATCTAAGATTGGCTTATTGGGTCCAAATGAGAAAATAGAGGCTAATCCTGTCTAGGTTATTTAAGAAAATTTTGTGGTCGTGATCTTGACAATTACCGAAGGCACATCCCCTTAAATCATCATGAGCTAGCTTTAATATTGCAAGGGTCCTAGTTTATTACATTAAAAAGTTTTAAAATGACAGGGAGTGATAACTGTCCATTGTCCCCTTTATTGACAATTTTTGTGTTTTTTGTCCCCTTCATCTGCTTCTGTATTATGGAACCTACGTGGTCTTTGTTTAGTCTTTGAAACTGTTCTCTTCTGTTTCCTTGTGGGTGTTTTTACAGGTTTGAGGGGCAGATCTCAGGAAAAAACATTGAAATTGGCATAATTGGTGCGGACAAAAAGTTCAGGTACATGCTTCTCTGTTTTATTTTTCGACCTTCTATATTTAAGTATATGAACCTTGCTTCCTCTGGTTTCTTTCATCTGTCAAATTGAGCTGATTTTAGGGTTGTCCAATTTGAATTAATAAATTAGGAGTATTTTGAAATACAAGAGAAACTGCATTACAAAAAATGATATGGAAGAAAAAATTGCCTAGATAAATGCTTCGAGGTAGGCGGGTTGGGACTGGGAAATGAAAATTAGCAACTTGAATAAAGATTATTGTGCTTGTTTTTACAATTTCTTCATTGCAAACGGAAAAAACATACTTTTCCAATGCACCTTTTGGGAGGGGTGGGGTCAAACTCCAGAATCATCCTTGCGTCTTTGGATTGTTTAACTGGGTAACTAAAAAACATCTTAATTATGTTGCAGGGTATTGACACCAGCTGAAATTGATGATTATTTGGGTGAAGTAGAATAATCTGGGGTGAAGGAATATGTTCCTGAAGTTGGTGTTTGTTTGACAGTTGAGTTTAATTGAATTTCAAGAAGGGTGCTTGAATGAACACTTGCGCGATGGCACTGGGGAATTTGTGAGCTACTCTTGTGGCCAGCAAGCCCTTCAGATAAACCTTTTTTTAATGTCATCAATGTAACCAAACAAACATAGCTTGTTTAAATATAATGATGATATGGCAATGACTTTAGTGAGTTTTTGTAATTTACTTTCTTCCTTTTATTATCTGACTCTGCTTTATCCATCTATCTATTATTTTAGATCTTTTTAGTCAAGTTCAATGCATTATAATTGCATTGGGATATCAAACTCGGTCAATGCAACAAGCTCGTCTGTTATTCCTACTAAGTGTCCAATTCATGATCTTATCTTTTGTTTTAATGCTATTGTCCAAGCCACGAATCCTTATTTAATTATGTAACATCATTTGTTTTTTTAATCTTACGCAACAATATTTATACTATAATGCCAATTAAAGAGGATCCCCAGCAAATTGTATAATTTAACTAAGTTGTATAATTTTTTGTTTGTTTTGGAAACACTAAATTGTATGATTTAACTGTGGCTTGTTACGCTATTTTCACCGAGGATACTGGTGACCCTGCTCAAAGAGGCATTTAAGTTAAATAATGGTATAATCACTTAAAGGCAGAAAACAGAAAGAATAACATAAGTTTTTCTATTTTCAGACAAATAAGAGAGCAGAATTGAGCGGGGACTCGTGTTTTTCCTGCTGTTTCAGTTTACTTTTACTAGTTCTTGTCTCTGAGCGTTCAAATGTTGTAATACCTGACAAACTTTACTGTCTCAAGTTCAAAGCATTCCAACCTCTATTAACATGTAATGCGATCGGTGAATGAGTCAACAGATTTAATACGAATTGAATAAATACATATCATTGATGTTTTCCCGAAATCTTCTGAACTACAAAAGAAAAGTGTACTGAAGATGAAGAATGAACTCTTAACCTAATTTAAGCAAGTTATGCATAGAATATTAAAAATGTAATTATTATTTATTAATACTGAGCGGCACTACATCCGTTGAGTTTACATAAAAGGTTTAGGAGTGCTTAATAATATAAGGGATATAAATTATAATCGCGATATAAATTAGAAGAAAAAATTGCACCCTCATTACAATGATACACAAAAGGTATATAGATGAGCTGATATAAATCTTTTCCTACGTAGCGGTAGATACTAGACAAGTCATACGAGGCATGTCTCTATTGCTACAAGAAAAACAGTCACATTGATTCACAGAAACAAAAGTGACGTGCCTATCCACCACTGTCCAAATCATAACCTAAATCCCCTAAGATTTTTTTTTTTTTTTTCAAATTTCTCCATGGATTCACCGGAAACCCATCTGACCCATTTTGAGCTCTCTCAAACCCATTACAATGAAGAATATTTTCTCTATTCCCTGGGTTCAAACTCAATTAAGAGAACAAATTCCTTGCAACTTGAACCACTAGTTGATGGTAAATTTTTGTTTTAATTCAACTCTTCTATGCTCTCGTCATACCTTTTTTTCCTCCGTTAACAAGTGATTCTTGAAGATTGATGCAGATAATGCATTTATACAGATAAAAAAACATCTATACTTACTGAGTTTCAAGTCAGTGGTTAGAAAGGAAAGCTAAACAAATGGTCTACATAGATAGGATCCCAATGACAGCACTTTCTTCTGAGCTACTTCTTGATTTTCCAGTTATGGGACGTGCGAGGCCCGCTTGCAATGCCTTCATAGTATTGCGATTCAAGCTTTCCTCTATTCCAAGCTTTGACAAAATCTGAAAACAACTCGCGTGCTGACTCGGATAAAAGATCAGAGAAAAACACATTCTTCTCTTCTTTCAGCCAGGTAGCAAACTCATTATTCTTAGCAAAATAGTCATCATTGGACAATTCTTGGAATTCCTACATTATAAATAACAATGATGAATCATAAATACCAATAAACTAACAAATAAATAATCTCAACAACCACAGCTTCTAACTATAAAATGTAAGTACGTAGATACTAAGTGCGGTTAAGCCTTATAGCAGTGGTAAGGTTACTCCTTCTGATTGGAAAGTCACGAGTTCGAATATGGGACAATGCATCTTTGCAAAATGTTGTAAACGTAAAACTACTTACAATTGACCCTCACCTCTACCCTTGCAAGTCGGAGAGTCTTGGGTACTTGAATTTGCCCTTTGCCCTTGACTAGATACTGTTAAGAGTGTTAGTGTTAATAGTGTAGAAGTCCTACATTGAGTGTGTCTCTTTGCATTCTTCAATTGGTTTGCTATATAATAGCACCAATGTTGTGTAGTTTAATACAACAAGGATTACTATCATTTCCTCTTGTATCTATGAGATTTAACATGGTATCTAGAGCCTAACAAGAGGAATCTTAATCCGTTTAACTTAGTTCTATTTTCCATAATTTCAATATGGTTATAGAGAGATATCACCCTCCTTGAGGGATTCCCGTTTCTTTTTCGGGTTTTTCTTAGTATGCTCTGTGACTGCAGCTTAGACTGATCTGTCACATCAGAAAAGAATGATCCTTGGGAAGTTGTTGGGTTGACCACCGTTGTCGTTGACTGACTACCGTTGACCGCGTCGTCCACTGTTGACAGCCTTCTCCGGCGACTTTACTGGTGACTTTTCCGATGATTTTCCGGCGACTTTTTCGGCGATCCACCACCGTCTCCGACGAACCGCCGCCGTCTCCGGCGACTTTTCCGATTCCGCGAAGCTTTGTTTTTCTTTAATCATCTTTCTTCCCAAGATGGAGTATTTATACTATTCATCATCCATATTGAGGGGGAGCACTGTCCAAGTTGCTGATGTTGTCTCCGCTGATGTTAATTCCGACACCGAAGTTCCTCTTGAGGGGGAGCACTGTCCATGTTGCTGATGGTCATTCCAGCATAATTATCTTTGCCGATGATAATTCCGGCACTGTTTAGAAGTTCCTCTTAAGGGGGAGCACTGTCCATGTTGTTGATGGTCATTCCAGCACAATTGTTTTTGCCGATGATAATTTCGGCACTGTTTAGAAGTTCCTCTTGAGGGGGAGCACTGTCCATGTTGCTGATGGCCATTCCAGCACAATTGTCTTTGGCGATGATCATTTCGCAATCTTCCATGTTGATGTTCATTTCGACGCCATTTTTAGCACATTGTTGATTTTTGGTTTCTCATTTAGGAGATTTATTTTGATGTTATGTTACTTGGTCTTTCTTGTAATAAGCTTGTAGCATAGTCAAGGGGAAACCACGGCTGTTCACCAACTGTTAAATGAAATGTCTGAGAGGGATCTTGATGCTGATGTCCTGGTCAGCTCAGTTGTCTTTGCCGATAATAATTCCGACACCATCCATGCTCTGATGTCCATTCCAGCACTGTCTCTTTATCAGCTCTTCAGACTGATGGTCATTCCAGTTGATTTGTTGTACTTAGTCATTTCATTTCGTTGATGTAGCATTGTTGTTTTTTGGTTCCTAATGGGAGTATTATTTATGTATCAAGCTTGTAGCATATGATCTATATGCTACAGCTTGAGGGGGAGTGTTAAGAGAGTTAGTGTTAATAGTGTAGAAGTCCCACATTGAGTGTGTCTCTTTGTATTCTTCAATTGGTTTGCTATATAATAGCACCAATGTTGTGTAGTTTAATACAACAAGGATTACTATCATTTCCTCTTGTATCTATGATATTCAACAGATACTAAGCATTAACATATGGCAATCAACAAGAAATCATTTTTAGCTCTTGAAATGAATGTCATGAGTAGACACGGGGATGGTCCATCTTAAGAGTTTTATTTTGAAAATTATACCATAACAATCATCGAAAGTTTTAAAAATAAGAGAAACAAACACTTCTTGACTGTTGAACATTGCAGCATGAACTACTTTTTTGTCTAGAAAATTAAAAGCTTTTATCGCTCGTATAAATAAATTTAGTAGAAAGTCAATGCTGGTGAACCTGGGGGTGGGAGAATTCAATTAAGTGAAAATTCATAGATGTAATTGTTGAAGAAAACATGTGACTACACCGATAAAAGGATCCGAGACAGATTTCCAGCATGAAAAAAAGTTAACCAACAAGATTCCTTTGCCTGTAGCATTAGTAATATTGGGAATATAACTCACCATATGGCCATCACCTTTACTATGCTTGCTTTTGTGCGTGTCTTTCAACTTCTTCGCTGAAATAACAACAGAATATACATATATTTTGCCATGAGACGAATCCCATTCCATAGAGAAGATTATATTAACCATAATCCTTGTCTAGTGAACAACAGACATTAAACAAAGTTAAAACTCATCAAATATAATATTAAGTAATAATGACAGGAACAATCATAATAGAGAAAAGAACGTGAACATCTCAACTTCACCTGTGTTACAAAAATCAAGTTTTAGACCAATTAAAAATGAGAATCTTTCAATGGAAAATTTATACTTTTCTTGCTATTCATCAAGGCATCAACTGTTTTATGGAAAACAACAGAGCAAGGAGAAAAGTATACGACCAAAAGCTTTGTTCTTAAAGATTGAGGCATTTTCAAGGAAAGACGGTGAAGTTATAACAGTGAGATGTTAGCCACAGTTGTAGGCAATAGTAGCAGGTAATAACTATTTTTGAGTTTGTTTGACTCTTGCATCTTGAAGAGCAATCCCAGAAAATCACACCAAATATTTAAAGTTGTACATAAACTTTCCACAATACTGTTTCCTTCAAGAAGAAGTAAGGGAGACAGAAGGAGAAAAAGAAAATTCAATGAACAATTTCAATTGCAAATTATAGACTAAAGAATAGAAGAGAAAAACAAAATTGATAGCTAAGCAATCCTAAATAAGCATCCCAATTAACCCAAATTCTTGGTAAAAAGAAAACCTACCAATCCCAAATTGCTATCCTAATTCCAATATATCCCTAACCCATATAAATATGACATTCCATAATCCTAACAATCTTTTCCAATATCCCATTATTATGTTTATGACTTCATACACAATCAAATATATATCATCAATATTTCCAAAGAGTAAGATAGGAATAAGTAGCAACTAGCAAATAGAATTTGCTGTTAAATGGCACAGGACAAGGATTTGTATGCCTATACTTTTAGCCCTATTATTGTAGGAAATCTATTTTATAAACATGTTAGAGTGTAGGCACGATTCGAAGCAATCCTCTCATGTAATTCCATGTAAGCCTAAATGAATTCATATTCATTTTAATTGGATCCTTGAAGATTATAGAACTGGAGAATGATTGCATAATGATTTGTGACAGCTTCTCCTATTCACACACCTATTTATAAAAAAGAAAGATACCTAAAGTTGATTTTAAACTCAAATTTACACCCAAATATTGGCATGCTTTCTAGACTAGATTATTGAATATTTCACGGAGAACCACAATCTCTACAATTAGTCTCCATGACCTCTTGCTTCCTAATAGCACGGCTCAGGCTTACAAATCTCTAAAGACCCTCCATGTCAAATCAACTACTGATAAAGCCTTTCCTTGTTCCTTTTTTATAATAATTCAGTAAATTAGAGATATGGTCCTAATCTTATATAGACCATCACAGTCTTTAAGCACTTTGAAGGCAACACTACTTATACACTTATACAAGCAAGGTTAAAATTACCATTCATTGATTGTCTAGGTTGCATATTCTTATCATATTCAGTTATTCAATATTTAATACAAAAAGTCGTGCCAAGGTTGAACTTCATTGTCCAAACCAGATAATCAACCCATAATAAATATGCATGTATGCAAATCCCATAATAAAAGTTCAGAAAATGAATCAATTACTTCTATGTCCTGCAGCTACTACAGTGAAGCAAAGGAAAAAAAAAACACAATTTTTTTAGTTTAATGCTTAAACATATTGGCCAAATTGATCATTATTAATTACTAAGAGTTATAATCAAATCAAACTTCAAAAAAATAAAAAATAAAATATCATGCTCACCCTTATCAGAATTTTCTTTGGAATGCTTATGAGATTTCTTGTCTTTCCTTTTCTCTTTCTTTTCCCTCTTTCGGTTCTTCTTTTCCTCATCCTCTACCGTTCTCTGCCTCTTGCTTTTCTTCTCATCTGTGGATTAACAATACAATTAACAAAATAATAATAGCACAAATAAATACCAAAAAAAAAAAAAAACCACACACCCAAAAAACAGACCAAGGTGTACCCAGCTTTCTCTCTCACTATTTTGCATAACCCATGATTCAAATACTCAATAATCTCAGCTTATGAGTGAGATTTAATGCAAAAGATCAAATTTTTTTTCCAACCCCTAAAAACTTTCTTTCGTTTTCTCGAAGCCAAGCAGGTTGCAAAGTGAAGGGTGTAAAAAATAAAAGGAATTACAAAGTGAAGGGAAAAAATGAAGTACCTTGGGATTCGGAGGGTGAATCGAAACTGGTTCGCTTGGATTTTCTATCACTTCCCATTATTGATGATTGCTTCCCAAAGCTACACAGAATTTGCAAAGCAAACTGCTCACAATCGATTTTCAACACTCAAACCGTGATTCTCCCCATCTTTATTTATTTTTCCATCATTTTTGTTTGCTGTGCTAAAATAAATAAATTATTTTAATTAATAGAAATAATTCTCCAAATAATATTATTTTGAGAAATTCTTATTTTTTTAATTTTTTTTTTACTTTTTATTTAAATTAGAAAATAAACAAATTTTTAAATTCTATTTAAAAAATTCCATTTTGATTGCGCAAAAAATCAAACGTAAGTTTGATTGCATCTTATAAATTATATTGAAATTTTAAAGTAATGTTAGCTGTCAATGAATTTTGTTTTAGGAGATTACTTCTCTTGTGTAGTACGAGAGAAATTTTCTTATGTTAAGAGACAAATAAAGTGGGCTCCATCAACTTTTTAAAAAAAAGAAAAAGAAAAAAAAGGCACATTTTTTAAAGAGAGAGTGACATGAGAGATCCATCTTATGCAACGTAAGAATATGATTTCTCTTTTGTTTTATTACAATAATTAGATAACCTTCCTTTTGGAGAAAAGCTTACTAGATGATCAACGATGATCATTCTCTTTTATGCAGGAAAAAATTTCATCATCAATCATACTTGCATATATTTTATGAAGAGAGATATTCTCACTACCAAATTTTTTCATTACCAACTTACTACTTATCTAATCACCATTAGATTAATATTTTCTCTCTCTTCAAAAATTTTGTAACATTCTCTCTCTTTGATGTGATGGGTAATAAGTTAGTAGTAAGAATTTTTGGTAGTTAGAATATCCTTACTCATATTTTATACTTTGCATATATTTTATACTTTGAAGAGTATCTACAGTTATGTTGCATCACATTTCAAAAAACTTGCAATGTCGTGTTTTACATTTTACGACTATATATCAGATTGTCACTATGACACATTCTGATATCTATAATATTTGAAATTTTATTATATATTATGAAAAATTGATCGATAATTTACCAAATTGTTATAATAAAAATAAAAAATAGATACCGAATAAATCTCACTGGAGTGTATAAGATACTTTCAAGTTAAAAATATAATAATAAAGATTTACATCTTATGTTTCTTTGTAAAATTGATGAGTATTATGAATTTAATTAATTTTTTTATTAAATTATTGAATATTAAATATAATATATACTACATAAATTAAAAATATTATTTAATATCAAAATGTGTCCTAAAATATCAAAATTCAATATTTTTTAAAATTAATGTATCGGAATATCGTATCGTATTTCATATCCGGGTCAGTATCGATAGAACATAAATTTACACAATAATATACTTTAAATGCCTAGATTATTGCGGAGAATAGTATAGAGTATCCACTAGCAAACTTATATTTAATTATTTTTGGGTGTTTTGTATAATATACACATTTAATATTGATCAATTATTCTTTTTCTATTTCTTCCTATGACTTGTGTGTTGTTTATTATTATTTATATCACAATTTGATTATACATAGAATTCTACACAAGGAAATGCTAAATAATTGAAAAAAATGTGTTGGAATTTTTAGGAACATCATTAGTTTTGGATTGATGAGTGGTTTCCCATTATTTTATGAGAAAAATATCTATTCTTTTAAAGGATATAATCTTATATCATTTTAGATCCTAACCGTTGATTTCCGTCCATCAATGGTTATAATTTATTGAATCAAACTTAATGGGCCAAATTTATTATTAATTAATTAATAATTTTGATCCAATAAATTATAACCGTTGATGGACAAAAATCAACGGGTAGAATCTAAAATGATATAAACTTCTATCGTTTAAAATGACAAATGTTATTCCCTTTATTTTATCTTACTTAATAAGTACTCTCAAACCTAATATCTTATTAATAACTAAATTATAAAAAAAAAAATACGTAAACCAAGTTTCTTTTTAATGTTTTTCAATTTTTTTTACTTATTTGGTTTGGAAAGTAACTATACATATTTTTATATTATAAATTCATTTATTATATATATATATATATACATATATATATATATATATATATATATATATATAAGAGCAGGTTATATTTACAAACTTTTTTGTTTACAAACTACACTAAGTACGACCGGTCACATTTTAATCATGCAATGTACGACCGGTTGTACTTAGTGTAATTTGCAAAAAAAAATTGTAAACAAATCTTATTCCATATATAGAAAGAAACTTAGGATTCTCATTTTGAGAATGAGATAATATTCTATTATATTGTCATTCTCTAGCATACGAGATCACCATAAAAAATACCTTTCTTATTTTTACAAAAAGAAATTAGGTGGAATTAGACGTGGTATCCCACCATCGTTAGGGTAAATTAATTAGTAATTTTATGTTTTTTAGTCTTAAATTAAATTTTTAAATATAATTATCCATCAAACATAATATTCAAATTTCTTATTTTATTATTATTTTAATGACTGCTATATGTATTGTATTGGACTAAATAAATCATAACACGGGCCCCTGGCCCTTTTGTCTACCAAAAAAATAAATCATAACACAACATAAATATTTTCTTAAGGTAGTGTTTGATTGAGGAGAAATTTTGTAATACTAGGGATCTCTACGAAAAGTGAGTTAGATAGAAAATTTTTAAAAAAGTTGTTTGGTTAGGCAAAATTTTACCAGAAAAATTAAATTAAATTTCTGAACGTGTGTTTGGTTGAAGATAAAATATTGATAGGAAAACTTTAATTTCAACAAAACTATCCTTCTAAAAACATTAAGATAGGAACACAAGATCTTGTGCGTTAACTTGTCACACAAGATCTTCTATACCATCCTGTGCTTGCAAATCTATCACATGAATAGCACTTAAACATTCATGTACTCCCAAATCAGCTGCCATTTTTTTTGTGGAAATATTCCATCGGTTCATCGCTTCGCGATTAGTCCGATTCGGGGCGGGTCCAGGATTAAGGCTTTAAACCCCTCCGAAAGGTGGTACTGGGGAGATTCGAACACATGCCCTCACCCCCACCTGCTTAGCTCTCATGCGCCAACTGAGCTACCACCATTTGGTACAAATCAACTGCCATTTGATCATGAACAAAGAAACCACGACCTTGTGGTGCCTCCAACGAATTAGCATTTGCAGGTGTTCTGTTCTCTGTTGATAAAGATGTCGTACCTTCAACTTGAGAAATATAATTTGGACAGAAAGGGAACACCAACATCAATAACAGAGACATATCCAGATTCTCACAACAATACCATGGTGGGAGAGGGCAAGTTCAACAGTGAATTTCTTCCATTTTTACACTATCTGTGAATAGCTGGGCAACTAGAAATGATGGCTAAGGAGAATGTTATCCTCAACCAAACGTGAAGAAATAGGAAACTCATTTACACTTAGCTGAGATAATTTTCAGAAGTCTCCAACCAAACACTACCTAATAGGAATTGTGGGTAAAATGGATCAAACAATGTCATTGGCAAAGATAAATTTTCATGAAGGCAATTTAGATAAATATCTTTTCGAATGGTCTCTCTTCTAATATTTTTCACGTGTCTTCTTCTCTCTCAGCTTATTATATTATCCTTCATGTTATCAACTTTTTTTATTGGAATCTTTTTTTGTCTTCTTTTTACATGGCCAAATTATCTTATGTGTGAATTGTGATTATGTCATCTTTTTCTAAATTGGTGCTATTCTATTCTATAATTTGCATTTCTTACCTTATCTTTTCTTGTATATACGCTCCTATATTACAAAATTCTCATCTTCGCAACACTTATCTTGTAATCTTATTGGGACTTCATAACTCAAAATTTAGTACCATACACCATTAATGATCGACTATACAAAATATGACATGATTATATAGGAATATCATAATCATACAAAAGTATATTAACAGTTATGATTTTGTAACTATTTATTTCAATTTTTTTTTCTCTATTCTTTTGTTAACATTAATCTATCTTTATATGATTATGATTTCTTTCATATCATATCATGTTTTTTTTAACATAAGAGAATCCAAATACGTATTAGGAGACTTATCAAGCACAACCCTTAGCACCACTCCTAACAACTAATAAACCGAAACTGATTAGGTTTGGAACAAGTTTTTTTGTCAAGGTTATGCCAAAAGCCGAGGTTTGCACCCATCTTCATAACCATTCTCATATCTATTTGAACCAGCTTTGCTTCTTCTTCTTTTTAGTTTTTTCTAATTGTTGGTTGTCTTTATCATTTCGTTATTGTAATAAATGGAGAATTTTTTTTAGTTTTGCTTACTACATGATAAAGTTTTGCTTCTTTATTTTTTTAGTTTTTATTTTTATTTTTTTAGTTTTTCTAATTGTTGGTTGCCTTTACCATTTTCTCATTGTAATAAATGGAGCGATTTTTTTAGTTTTGCTCACTACACGATAAAGTTTTGCTTCTTTATTTTTTTTTTCTAATTGTTTGTTGTCTTTACCATTTTCTGTGTAATAAATGAAGCAATTTTTTAGTTTTGCTTATTACATGATAAAGTCATAATACTGCACTTAACAAGAGCTGAAAATTTGATTTTTCCACGTTCACTTACCAATAGATTTGCTACTTCAAAGGGGCAATGTCCTGCATAAACTTTCTGATTTAAATTTGGAGTTAAAATAGGAGTTGAAACCAATGTTATCAGACCCCACTCGGTGATTCAACCGGCCGGAATAATGAGTCACTGGTTCAATTAGTGGGTCAAAGGTTGAATAGCATGACTTAACTTTATACATAAAAACTTATATTATATAAAAAATATATAAAAGTATACAAATATATATATAAAAAATATTATATAGGGATGCAAAGATATATAATTTTGTGTGAATAAAAAAAATCATATATAATAACTACATATAATGTATTGTAAAAGAAATAAAAAACATTATATGTTAATAATTCTGTATTAGGATAATTTAAAAACTAATTTTTAAAATTCAAAATTTTAAAAATATATTAATAAAATTATACTTCTTTTCAAATTTTACCTATTTATATTCTTCTAAACCACTCAATTACTTTTTTAAAATCCCTTTCTCGAAACTCTCCAATGCACTCTTACTTTCTGAAGCATGGACACAGATTTTTTGGGGAAAAATGTGTGTTAGACACCGACACGAGTCTGACACGCGGTCAATTTTTTGGTACACGTTGGCTAGGGAGACACGCGATTTTGACCAAATCTGACACGCGGTCAACATATGAGGACACATTTTGGCATTTTTTGTAAAAAAAGAAATAAAATTACAATTATAAAAAAGTAAAAATATTTAATAAAAATTAAAAAGTTTAGAACCCTATCTTATCTCGTTCACGCTGGACGCTGCTAGCCACTCCTTCTCTTCTTCGTTGTCGGCCGTCGCCTCTCGGACCTCATCTCTGCTTGTTGTCTCTTCTTCCTAGGCTCTTCGTCTACGTCTCCGGTCCTAATTAGAAACCCGATAAGTCTCTTTCGATCTTGATTTCATCTATTTCTTCCTTGTGTTGATGTTTTTTTATCCTCTGAGATTGGATGCATTAGCGTGGTGTTTCTTCCTTGTTGTCTCTGCTTTTTGCTCATTCCATTATGGAAATTTCATCAGTGGCTGTTTTGTATGATCCAAGGATGTTTTGCTGTCGTGATGTGAGGACCACAGTTCTCATATGATTCCTGCCTTGATGAATTAGTTGGATCATGTTTTTTTTTTTTAAATTGTTTTCATTTCATCCATTTTGCTTTATGGGATGCTATCTACGGTGTATTGTGAATGGCTATGGTTCTTTCAATTTTCCAATCTTGAATATTAATTTAGTTTACAACCTTCGGTTTAGTCTCTCATAAAGCAAAGGAAGCATACTATTTTTTGTTAATTCCTTTTATTTTGTGAATTTCATGACTAGCATGGATGTTGTGAAGCTGTTGATGCTCTCTATTGTTCATTTTTCGTGTTCAATTTTTTTATTAGTTATATGATTTATTATGAGTTGCTATATGTATTAAATATAAACTATATTATATATATTAAAAAATTTATTTAATATCCAAACGTGTCCCAACGTGTCAAAATTTAGCATTTTTTAGAATTAACGTGTCGGAGTGTCGTGTCGTGTCCCGTGTCCAGTGTTGGTGTTGGTGCATCATAGCTCTTACCTGTCTCTTCGTTTTCCCACGACACTAATTATCCACTTCATTTCACACCTTTCATTTCATCTTTTCTATACCCGACTGTTCATCTCTTTTGTTTCATCTCCCTTTTTTTTGTGAAAACTTCATTTTCATCTCTTTCATTTTACCTTTTCACTACTTAACTATTCATATCATAGTATTTTTTGTCTCCTTCTACTTCTTCTTTTTTCTTGTAGATGATGATGGCAGAAGCCCAGAGTAACAAGAAAAAAAAAGCCAAACACCATATCCTCAGTCCGCCATAAGAAAAGGAGAAGCGTGTGAGGCAACTCTGGATGAACATGGCAACAAGAATCTCTAGATAGTGTTTGCTTCTTTTTGTTGTGTAACTCATTTTTTCTTTTCTTCATTTTCATCAAGATCTGTGTCCTCTGTTAATCTCTTTCGTTTCATCTCCTTTCTTTTCTTCATTTTCATCTCTGGTCCGACTCGATGACCCACTGGGTCATCGGTTTTAATTAAACCTGGCCGAGTTGCATGAGTTATAACGGTTGTTTAACATGTCCGGTCTTTTAGGTTACTGAGACCGATCACATGACCAATTTATCAATTTTCTGGTTGAACCAGCCTGTCCGGTTCGAGTTTTACTGGTTGAAACAACTAGTGTGCTTTCTAAATTCGATATTTGAGTTGAGTCTAACTATTTTTGTTCCATTCTAGAAAAGAATATCGCAATATGCTTAATATAATTGAGAACAATACATGTATATATATACATGGTTTTTTTTTTAAAGTTAGTTTAGATAATTTTATCTAACATTGACCGAAATGATGTTATTTTAGAGCAAAAATTATGATATATTTGTAATTTTAATTTATTTCAGGATTATAATAATCTTTATCGTTCTAATTTTTTTATAATTTTTTAACACCAAAATAATGTCGTTTCGATGAATATTAGATGAAATTGTCTAAAATAACATTAGATATTTTTTCCCATATATATATATATATATATATATATATATATATATATATATATATATATATATATATATGGGCAGGATATTCTTACACCTATGTAAGAGTTAGAAGTCTTACACTCAATCTTGACCATTGATCCACTTGTACCCAATGGCTCACATTACTAAAAAATTAGAGCCCTTAGAGATAAGTGAGATCAACGGACAAGATTAAGAGTGTAACTTACATTGGTGTAAAATGATCCTGACCCATATATATATATATATATATATATATATATATATATATATATATATATATATAAAGGAAAATAATAAGAAAACACAAAAATGATTGCTAAAGTGACCCCTGTTTTGTGATTTAAGACTTATGATGCATCGACACCGACACGGGACACGACATGACACAATACACTCCGAAATGTTAATTCTAAAAAATGCTAAATTTTGACACGTTAAAACACGTTTTGATATTAAATAATATTTTTAAATATATAATATAGTTTACATTTAATACACATAACAACTTATAATAAGTCATATAACTAATAAAAAAAATTGAACACGAAAAATGAACAGTAGAGAGCATCAACAGCTTCACAACATCCATTGCTAGTCATGAAATTCACAAAATAAAAGGAATTAAAAATAAAATAAAAATAGTACGCTTCCTTTGCTTTATGAGAGACTAAACCAGAGGTTGTAAAATAAATTAATATTCAAGATTGAAAAATTGAAAGAACCATAGCCATTCACTATACACCATAGATAGCATCCCATAAAGCAAAATGGATGAAATGAAAACAATTAAAAAAACAAACAAAAAGGAAACAAACAAAATATGAACCAACTAATTCATCAATGCAGGAACCATATGAGAACCGTGGTCCTCACATCACGACAGCAAAACATCATTGGATCACACAAAACAACCACTGATGAAATTTTCATAATGGAACGAGCAACAAGCAGAGACAACAAGGAAGAAACACCATGCTAATGCATCCAATCTCAAAGGAGAGAAAAGCATCAACACAAGGAAGAAATAGTTGAAATCGAGATCGAAAGAGACTTACCGGGTTTCTGGTTAGGACCAGAGACGCAGACGACGAGCCTAGGAAGAAGAGACAACCAGCAGAGATCAGGCGAGAGGCGACGACCGACGACGAAGAAGAGAAAGAGTGGCTAACAACGTCTAGCATGAACGAGATATGATAGAGTTCTAAACTTTTTAATTTTTATTAAATATTTTTACATTTTTTTTAAATTATAATTTTATTTCTTTTTTACAAAAAATGCCAAAACTTGTCGACATGTTGACTGCATGTTGGATTTGGTCAAAATTGCGTGTCCCCCTAATCAACGTATCCCAAAAAATTGATCGCATGTCGAACACCGACACATATCCGACATGCATCCGACACAAATGTTTTTTTTAAAAAAAAACCGTGTCCGTATTTCAGAGTCTAAGACGAATTAGAATTTACCAAAAGCTACACTTGGTAAGAGGTTGACGGTGTGAATGGGATCACTTTCCTTTATCTCTCTGCTACTGGTTAAAAATTAAAAGATCTGATTTAAAGGTTACTACGTAGCAAGTTTGTAGGACTAAGAGTTGGATTTACCTAATAATTAATTGAATCTTTCTGACTATTTCTTATCTAATTGGTTATGTAGACAGAACCAATTCTGATACTGGAATTGGGGGTTTTCTTCCTTTCCTTTCCGACTATTCATTAATTTTTTTTTTGGATCAATTTCGTTTATCTGTTTTCATATTTCAATTCTTACCTTTTAGTAGGAGTGCTTTTAAATTTCAAATGAGATTAAGTATATATCATATTTAATTAGTCTACAATCCACCCTTACATATTAAATTAGAGATATGATATTATGTCTATTCTATTCATTTTTAAGTAAAAAGGAAAATAGATAGAATATCATATCCCTTAAATTAGAGTACATTCTTTTAAGAGTGCTTAACCTATTATTATTATTATTTTTCTTGGTGAGAAACCTATTATTTTTTTTTTTTTTTTTTTTTGTAAACAGCAACCTATTCTTTATTAAAGAATAACAAGTTATTTTCAAACTTCTTTTCTTTTAGATTTTAAATTTAATTTATTTTGAAATTAATTATACACATCATTTTAGAATTTTAAAATACTTTTCCTATATATATATATATATATATATATATATATATATAAAAGTTTCTATCCAATTAATTAATGTACATATATCTCATTATAATTTTAAATATTTCTTTTTGGGTAAACAAATATTTTATTTCAATTTAGGAAAAGCTAACTTAAATTCTATTATTAAGAAAAAAATATTTGTCATTTTAAATTACATAATTTTTTATCATTTTTAATGAAATTATATTATTTTGACGTGTTTTTGCATTCTCTCACTTTCATTTTCTTTTTTTATAATTTTATAAAAAATCAAAAATGTAAAAAAATATCAAAAAAATATAGTTTTATTAAAAATGACACAAAGTTGCGTAATTTAAAATGAAAAACACTTAACACAATAAAAAATAATATAATGAGTTTAGTATTTTTTTGTTGTTGGTAATCTTGAGTTTAGTATTTTTTCTATCACAAAAGATAATTTTATCTCTTAAATTGCAAAATGACATTATTATAGAATTTGGTAAGGATATTTTAAGAAAATTATAAAAATAAAATTTTCAAAATATTTATATTTTTTCCTAAACCTAAAATAACATCATTTTAAAATTGAAAGAGATAAAATTATATCTATTAACAGGACAAGCACTCTTTCATATAATATAACCAAGATATTAACATTAGACATTAGGCATTAGGTATTAGACAATGCATTTTCTAGATGTATGGTGAGTTAGAAAATGGACCCCATAAGAGATGACACGCATGTATTCTCTCTATCTTCTCATCCACCATTTCACCAATTGGATGCACACGCCAGCGATTCCAATGATATTCATTATTCATAGCCATAACCACAACACTTCTTCTTCTATCCCCTGAGACCCCAAAAATGGTCTCTGCCACTACCACACTCTTATCCTCCTCCAACCCCATGTTTTCCACTGATCAAACCATTCCCAAATCCTTCACTGGTCTCTGCAAGCCCTTCCATTCCAGGGTTCCCACTTCCATTCCCTTCCATTGTAGACGACCAACCTTCTTTGTCAGAGCCACTGTGAGTATTTCTACCCTACCCACTTAACCCACTGCTATAATTTTTTTCTAATTTGTGCTTAATAATGCTCAAGTTTAGATTTTTCTTACTGGGTCTCTGCTTAATAATGTTCAAGTTCAGATTTTCCTTAATGGGTCTCTCTGCTTATTTGTGCAATAAACGTTTTTTAAGACACTGTTTGGTTGTCTTTGGCAAGGTTTGAAGGTATTGAATGTTGTCTATTTTATCTGCAGAATACATTTTCCTATGTTTTTGGGTGTTGTCCTTTACCTCTTGAATAGAAATAAAAGAAAATTTGGGGGTGGGGGGTTAGGGTTAGGGTTAGGGTGTAGTACCGAAAGTAAAAATTGCTGGTAATGTTATATTGAAGTTTGAAATAGTATTCAGCTGATAAATATTCTGCTATCTTTTGATTGAAAAATTAGTTGAGGTTGTTACATGGTTATATATTGGATGAAGTTGCTACTTGCTACCTCAAAATGCCGGAAGTACTGAATGTCGTCTTTTTTATGCATTTGCTAATTGTTGTTAATTACATTTTTTATTTTAAAACGCTTAATGATTCCTTGGCTTCAGGATAGTTACAGGGTAACCGTGGCCTTTTGCGAATTGGAATTAGGCTAAAGTGTGTTTGGTTAAGATTTTAACTAAAACCAACGGAAAAAGGTTGATTTTCTATGTAGTTTTCATGCTTTTAGATAGTATTTATAGGAAGGAAGTTTATTCTTCCTTTTGTTCAATTTCTGTTGGTGTTGAACAGCATCTAATACAAACAAGTCCTTAGTGTTTTACATGGTACACTTAGCCTGGGAATGGGAGATGGTTTTTATCTGCCAGATTCAGTGTGTTCAACATGTTTTTCTATTTTTTATAGCCCCTAATGACTTTTCAATGTTTGTTATAGAAAGTGGAACTTGCTGGTGACATTATACTCAGATACAGAAACTGATTGTAGTTTTGTAACTCTAGGGAGAAGGCAAATCTAGCTTTAGCTGTAAGGCTAAAAAAGCTGTAGGGAAGTCAAAAACTTGATCAATGGTTCAATTGGGACATTGGTTGTCTAAACGTGCATTCATACAATATCTTATTGATATATGCAAACCATAAAGTGTTCAACAGAAGAATTACTTTTAATTATAATACTACAATAGTTTTGAATCTTCTTTGCAAAAACTTGCTCTCTGGTATGCATATTATTTTCATCCTATAATATAGTGAACATCCATTTGAATGGAGAGCCAGATTTTGAGACAGATGCTGTTTTTGATTAGGAATCTACATGCTAGACTTTGGCGTGTCAATGATAACTTTCTTTGGTTTGTTTGTCTGCTGAAACATGCATATTAATTTCATTTTTTCAGTAAGAGAATGGACTATTTGCTTAAAGAGGGCAAGCCTGAAGTAGTGGTAAAGCTGTTCCTTCGTGACTGAAAGGTTGTTTGTTTGAATCCGAAAAATAGCCTCTTTATAAATATGCAAGGGTGAGGCTAGGCTATATATAAGGATTTCCCTCACCCTTATCCTTGCTAGTCGGGGTTTAATGGGGAAATATTTTTTAAAATGGACTATTTGCTTGCGTGTTTAACTGGTTATTAATGAATAAATTACCATCAGCTTGAAATTTCTTTTGCTTCCGCTGCACTACAGGTTACAAAGTGGCGGTGTCCAACTCCAAAGCAAACTCTCCCTCTCAATTATGATACTGGTTTCCACGAAAAAGTCCTCTTTCTGGAGTCCATTGGTATTGACTCATTCTCACTTATTGAAAAGTATCCAATGCTGATCACAGCCTCTCTCGCCAACATAAAATCCACCGTGGAATACATGACCTCCATGGATTTCACTGCAATTGAGTTTCAGCGTATAGTTGGCATGTGCCCTGAGATTCTGACCACACAAGTCTCAGATATCATCCCTGTCTTCACCTTCCTTTTCCGCGAAGCTCATGTAAGAGGTTCAGATATTAAACGGGTTATAAATCGTCGTCCGAGATTGCTTGTCTGCAGTGTTAATAAGCAACTTCGTCCTACCCTATACTTCCTCCAAAGTATTGGCATAGAAGAGGTAAACAAACATACCAATTTGTTATCATGTAGTGTTGAAGAAAAGCTTATACCCAGGATTAATTATTTAGAGAATATTGGGTTTTCTCGCCGCGATGCAACTTCAATGTTCCGAAGATTTCCTCAACTGTTTTGTTATAGTATTAAGAATAATTTGGAGCCTAAATACAATTACTTTGTGGTGGAGATGGGAAGAGATTTGAAGGAGCTGAAAGAGTTTCCACAATATTTCTCATTTAGCTTAGAGAATAGAATTAAGCTTAGGCATAAACTGTGTGTAGAAATGGGGGTGTGTTTTCCTCTCCCTGTATTATTAAGGACAAGTGAAGTGATATTTAGAAATAGATTAGATGTATGTGTAAATTCTTCAACACCCTTGAAAACTTCTCCTCTTTGGGGTACTGGTTGTGATTATGATCAAGTATAGAGAAAACATTTGCATTATATATATACATTGCTTTTGTAAATTTCTAAATGGCGATTAGGTGCTCTTGGCCTTTCAGCATGAAAAAGTTGAGTTAATCATTCATGAGTAACCTCTTTTAACAAATTGACTTTTTTTTGTCACTGGAAATCTGATGTTCAATTTGAAATATTGAATGGCAATTTTCTTAAAATTTCCTATTAACTGCTCCAATTCTTCAGGAACAACAATAGCAACAAGTCTTGACAATCCACATATTATATGAACTTTCTTCATATTTGCTCACTTGTTTCAAAAGAATGTCCGCTGTAACACCAGGTTCACTGGTTCAGGAAGAGGTGTCAATCAAAGGTATCTCAAAAATTTAGTTCATAAGAAAAGCAAAGTAATCAGAGAAACGAAAATCTTAAAACTTTCTCCTCCTTGGATATTAAAATTTTATTTCCTTCTCACTACATAGTATAAGAATGTTACTTTTTTTTTTTCTCTCATGTAACTCTTCAAATTTTTTGGGCACACAACCTATAAGTAACTTACAATTTACATAACTATCTTTCCTTTTTTTGTTGTTGTTGTTGTTGAACTTTCGTATTGTTTGGAAGTAAAATTAGTGAAACAATCAAAATACCTGCAACTGAAGTAGTTTTAAACTTAATTTAATAATTAAACAAAATTACTTACAACCTCTCTTGTCTCTTTCTTGTTCTATCCCTTCGTCATATTGGATTTATATTTTTTAAAACAAGGAATTGTTTTCCTGGAATCTCCAAGTCCACCATTTGGGAACACCATTTCATGTCCCGACTTGCATATGAAAAGCATGCCGTAAGATTCTTAATTGCATTATGATACGATACCACCCTCAAAGCAATTGGACTGAGTCAGCAACAAGGCAGTTAGGAAGGAATATTCACGAAATGTGTTTTGTGATAATTACTAATAGAATGTGGAAGAAAGTGCTATACAACATGAGCAACGTGAAGACTATGCAGCTGGTATAAATAGTACTTGGAACTACCAGAGAGAGTAATTTTGTAAAGTATTGGGATCCATTTGGATACTGGGAGAGTCCTCTTAGCCTCTCGAATTGTTCAGGAATATCTTTTTTTTTTTAACTTTATGTATTTCTTTTCATTTTCTTTTATCTTGTTATTTCAGCACTTTTCATTTCAATGTTCCTAAAATCTGTAATTCTGTTTTCTCATTAATCAATATCAAAAGTTTGCCTCTGTTTGATTATCTTTTATTTCCAATTTCCTCTCCAGTACCTATCACATTACTTATAACTTCCTTGTTTGTAGATAAAATTGATTCAAAATTCCCTTTTATTTTAAGGAAGGAATAGCTTATGTTCATGCACTTCATATTTGCTTTTCGCCCCGGAAATATAACCTGCTTAATAGAAAAGGGTAAAATGTGTGTCATTTTAAAGGATGTAAAGTTGTGTCATTTTAAGTGAGAGAAAGAGATAGATAGAAGAGGAGAGAGAGAGTGGACAAAAAAATAAAAGTATGAGTCCCATCTCTTTGTGAGAGTAAAATGATGTAAGTTATGTCATTTAAAAAGACAAACACTTTTTTCAATAAAAAAATATATATTGGATTTAGGAATAATCCGATTCAAACTGATGACTTCTACCATGTCAAGATGACAGGTTTACCCCTTCCCTTGACTCGATCGGAAAATAGAATTGAGTAGTCCTAAAATATAACCCTGCTTAATAGAAAAACACATATTGGATTTAGGAATAAATAATCAAAATTCAAACTGTTGACATCTATCATGCCAAGATGACAGGTTTATCCCTTCCCTTGCCTCAATCGAGAAATAGAATGGATTAATCCTAAGGCAAAGACCAATATCCCATATTATTGTATGTTAAGATTTACTTTGATCTGAACTGCTACAAATTTGTGCAGCTGATTGGTTAATCGGTGGATTTGGTTGTCTTACATGATTTCAATTGGAGTCCTTTGTGAGGAAGCAAAATGTGGTTTAAGGCTATGACTTCGAAATTTGAATGCGATGAAGTTGATGCAAGTTCATCATCTCAGATGCTTATACTTACAGGAACGAGGGCATAAGTAGTCAGACTTTAGTACTTGCACACTTGGTTTCATCAATCCTTAACAATAATGATTATAAAAATCACGGCGTCCGTTTTTTTCCCTAACCTTCTCATTCTTCGCATTAATAAACGTTCATAAACTTTCAACCTAAGCAACTCAATCAGTGACCTCACTTTCAGGAAATTATTATAATCGTCAACTGGGAAGCATAGAAGACTCTCGTAGCTGTAGGAATGATCTGACCACCACCTCTGTGGATAGCATCGGCATGCAGGACAACATCACATACTTCAAAGCAGATCGCTGTCATGTTTTCTTCAGTCAAAGCACCTTCTTTTGATGCCCACTGGAATCCAGCAACTACAGAATCCTTGATTTCATTTAAATACTGGACTCCCTTACACATATCAACCACCATGTTAGGTCCAAGGGTCTCAGGTCCAAAACACCAGATTTTCTTGGCAAGATCCTTATCCCAACCAAACTCCTCTGACAAAATTTTAGACCGAACTTTGGGGTCATCTCTTGGTCCAATCTTTCCATCATCAATGGCCTCTGCAAGCCCATCCTCCATTGGTCTTGCTTCCATGTATAGACGGTTGTGCTTGTTGGGTGACTTGCTCATCACAGTGTGGCATGATCTCTCTAGGACAAGTCTCCCTGAATGACAAAACAGGGTCAGATTTAATAATCTCAGCTCCACCCATAAAATCTTCCTGCAAGTCCTTCAAGCAGATCTCAAGATGAAGCTCACCAGCACCAGCAACAATGTGTTCACCAGACTCCTCAATAGTACAAACAACCATAGGATCCGACTTGGCCAACCGTTTAAGCCCTTCAACAAGCTTAGGAAGATCAGATGCAACCTTACATTGAACAGCAACATGAACAACAGGTGAGACAGAAAACTTCATAGCTCGAATAGGGTGGGCATCAACTTCCTTTTCATTTGTCAATGTTGCATTCTTGGTGATAAATTCATCCAAACCAACCAGGGCAACTGTATTACCACAAAGCACATCCTCAACAGTTTCCTGCTTCTTTCCCATCCAAATGACAGTTCTTTGAACACTTTTCACATACAGATCTTTCTTCTCCCCAGGGACATAATTTGGTCCCATAATCTGACCTTCAAACCAGTTGAAACCCTACCGGCAAAGACACGGCTAAAAGCAAAAAACCTACCGTTTTCAGATGCTGGAATCATCTTTGAGACATAAAGCATCAGAGGTCCTTCAGGATCACAATTCCTGATAGCAGCAGCATAAGGATCATCAAGGGGACCCTCGTACAAATTCTCAACACGATACTTTAGGGCCGTTGCAGGAGAGGGAAGATGAAATATCATCATTTCCAAGAGTGCGCTACTTGCTGGGAGCCAGGTTTGCATGCACGTTTCATCAATGCTTTACCCATCAGGTCCTTCTCTTCAGATTTCATGATGACCCCTAGCTTTTGCAGCATAGGCCACAGCTTATCTTTCTGATCATTCATGCAAGTGTTAATTATCTGCTTGATAGGCTCATAACAGAACTGGACAAACCCACGCTTGCACATAGCAGTACCAGTATTCTTATTGGTCCATTTCTTAGTGGCTGGATCAAAGAAGTTTTCACCCCAGAGCCTTTCCATCATCTTTGACTCATCAACACCAAATTTAGAAGCATACATTTTTGCAAAGTTTGTCAGCGTAAAAGCCCACCATGCAAACCAGCAGAAAAAACAACTGTTCCTTTCTCAGGATAGACCTGAACATCACCAAGTAGTGGATCTTCATATGTAGCCATGATCACATTAGCATTCTCAATAACCCTTTGAAATGTCTGGTAAGCCTCTTCTCCATCCACCTGGAGCTCAAGGAAGCATCTGTCCATCTTGTTAACAGTCAGAACAGGCCTAATCCTTTCTCCCAGGGCCTGTCGGAGCACAGTTTCAGTTTGGACACAGACACCTTCAACACAATCCACCACCACTAGAGCTCCATCAGTAATGCGAAGTGCAGCAGTAACCTCGGATGAGAAGTCCACATGCCCAGGGGAATCAATGAGATTTATAAGATACTCATTCCCATTGCGCTCTCCCTTATAGTTCTTGAGAGCATCATCAGTCATTTCATAGTAGAGTGAGATACCAGTAGACTTTATTGTTATACCGCGCTCAGCTTCATCTGCACGTGTATTAGTCATTCGACATCACCAGCCACCTCTTGTACAATAATGCCAGCAGCAGCAACAAGGGAATCTGTGAGGGTTGATTTTCCTGCAATTGGAAAGCCAAAATAAAAATAAAAATAAATTGTTATTCAGACAAACAAATATTAGTAATTACATAATACAAAAGCTATCTGTTAATCCATACCGTGATCAACATGAACAATAACAAACATATTACGAATATTGTGCTTAAAGTCCATCATACGACGCAGCTCTTCAGCAGTGAACTTCACCTGCAGATGCAGATACAATTCTCAATTCAGATTATGAACATTCAACCAGAGTAAACAAATAAACAAAAAAAATCATTAAAGCTGAAACATCAAAACACTGAATTTAGCTAAATAGTAAGATATCACAAAGGGAGAAAATTAAAGAAAAAAATAAGAGTTATCAATGCTTCAATATAACACTGCCCTAAAGAAATTATAAAGGCTAATAAAAAAATATTATCACTTTAAAACACACAATCTCTTGAAAAACAAAAAGATGCAAAAGAATCGATTTTTCCTGAAATTCAATCAAAAAATGCACTTAATACCGTCAAAAGCTATAATCACACACAAATTACACAATCACACTGAAGTCATAAAGATAACAAGCAAATCATCAGAGCAACCACAATTTACCGCAAAATCCCGTGCCGAGAGATATTGAATAAAAAAGGAGCAAAATACAAAACACCAAAAAATAAAATAAAATTCCTAAACGGAATTAGGGTTCCAACTAAAGCATAGATATCGAGGAAATGCAATTGAAAAAATAAAAGAAAAAGAGAACACATCGATCTGTTTGGGAATAGAGAAAGTAACGGAAAGCAAGTGAGAAACGGCAAAGGGAATAGTGCTTCCCGCTCTCAAGTTTGTTTATGATTTTTACGTGGGATTTCCGGAATTGATTTTTTATAAATTTTAAATTTTTGAATATTATCGTAAACTGAATATAAAAATTAAATTTTTGAAAATTAAGATTTTTGAAAAAAAAAAATTTCTCCTCTACCAAACGCTTCCTTAATATCATGTTAAAGAAGATAAGTTATCTCATGTCATAAAAATTTATAATATGTAGCATGAGAGTAATTTTTCCTGTTTATATAATAAAGTAGTGAGTGAATGATTTTTGGCTATTTGACAATTGTAAGGTATTTTGACCAACAATAAAAAATAAAAAAAATATCACTATAAGTGTGGTGAATATTATTTAGGATCGAGAGTGATAAATATCACTAGTTATATTTATCACTTTTTTTTATCATTTTTTAGTATAAATTTTATTATCGTTGAATTAAAATTAAATTAACGGCTTTAATGTTATTTTGTAAAAAGATGATAATAAAAGTTGGTCAGAAAAATGATGGTAAGTATAATTTAACCTGGACGAAAATTTTATAGAAATCAGTTATAAGTAATTAATGGATTTACACGAAATTTCCATTAATAAACGAATATTATATTGATCATAATTGATAAATAAAATTTTCGATGATAAATATTTATAAAAAATATATATATATTTTTTGTTGCAATTTTTTTTTTCAATATTGTAAAAAATTAATAAAAAATAACAACTCACGATTATCGGGTCTGAACTCTGAACATTAGTAAAAATTCATAACGATTAAATATTTTTTTGGTTAGATTATAAATGAATTATAGGAATATTTCTAAATTCTTTAATTATCATTTGTTTAAAAATTATTTATAATTAATTAATAAATTACATAATTTTTTTAACGATTAATATTAATAATTATTAACATATGAGAGATCACCCATGAATAACAGAATCAATCCTTCAAGCAAAGAAGAAAACTCGTTATATCACACAATGTTTTCTTGATCCAACATCTAGTTTGCAAGCCAATCAATACATATGTTCCCTTTAAATGAGTAATAATATGAGTAAATCTCTTTTGTAAATCATGAATAGGTTCACCATTAATCATTTCAAACATCTCATATTCTCTAGTTAATGCATTTTGGGTAGATCACGTAACTTCATCGGTTCCTTCACATGTAACTTGTAATATTCCTATATTCGTCTTTACCTAATGATTTGGGAGGGGGGATATTTTGACTACCAAGAGTGTCCACTACCACCTTACTACCTATCAAATCACCATTAGATCAAAGAGAGAGAATGTTAAAAAGTTTTTGAAGAGGGAGAAAATATTAATCCAATGGTGATTAGATAGGTAGTAAGATGGTAGTAGAAACTTTTGGTAGTTAAAATATCCTCCATCATGATTTGGTGATAAAAAGTTTTGCTCTATTTTTTCAATAACCTATCTTGATTTCCCCTTTGATATATTCATATATATTCTTAGGAACATCTCTACAATTAGTATTTTTCTTAGCAGGGGATTTTCTCCTTTTTCACATTATTCCATACATATACTTGAATCATTATTAAAAAGATAAATTCCCATTCAACTCTACCAATATGAATAATTGATTCCATTAAAGAACATAAATCAATTTGTAAAACCACCTTCTTTGGGGCAAATAATTGTTCAGAGAAGCCATTATTTTATCGGAATATGAAATTTGTCTGCCACATAAATATAAAAAGAATGGCCTCATAATTTTTTTTTTCTCTCCTTACTTTATGCTCTCTCTCTCTATATCCTTTTGTCTTTTAGCATAGACAAATTTATCTGCTTCAAAAACAGAAATCATATTCTATTATTTTATCTAGAATCGGTGAATAACTCTAATACCACTTCACAATAAAGGATTTCATAAATTTTGACATGTTAACACTTATATAGTGTTTTTCAGTATCATACCAATTAAATTCCTCACCCGAGGCATAGGCCAAGCCTGTTTATATACCCTAAAAGCTATAATAACTAATAAGTAACTAAATAAACCATAATCATAAGCCATTCATTGCGATTGTATGTGTCAGTTATAACAACGAACCCAACTTCTCAATTGGTTCTTCCCGCTTCTTCTTCTTTTTCTTCACTCTATTGGTGCAAGAAGAAACAAAGATTTTGCAGAAAGAAGCAAGAATGCGGAGCTGCTTCAACGTGTGGATTGTGGTTGCACTTGTAGTTCCTGTGCTTCTCTCTCTGAGGAACCCACGTGGGGAAACACAGCGTGAAACTGAAACTGAAACTAAAACTTTCTCTTCGTCTTCTTCTTCATTTTCCGTGAAAGTGTCTTCATTTCCCTTCAACCAGAGAATCCGAGATGGGTCCAATCTGGAATATGATTTCTACAGGAATAATTGTCCTCAGGCAGAGGACATTGTTCGTTCAGCAGTTACTCGCGTTTACTTTGATCAAAGAGATGTCTCCCCTGCTCTTCTTCGCCTCTTCTTCCATGACTGCTTCATCCAGGTCCTTCTTCTTTTTCATGGGGTGTTTGTTTTTTTCTGTGTTTTGCTTCCAAGATCATAAATTTAGACTCTTTTTTATCTGATATCAAATGGGTCTTGATTGCTTGGTGTCTAGTCATTTTTTTGTTTTGTAGCTTTTCTTGATTTCTTTTCCTTCTTCTGACTCTGCTGGGTTATTACAGGATTCTGGTTCAGGTTGATTCTGTTATGGTTTCTGATTCAGTTACATAAGTTATTTATGTTTCAGCTAGCTTCTGTTTCTGTTGTAGTTCAGTTTTTGATTCAATGATTCATGACACTGATTGATTTGCATTTGTGTGTTCTTTAGAGATTTCTTCTCCATTTGTTACATGTTCTGCTATGTTTCTCAATTTTACAGGCTCTTTGTACTTGGAATTGGGTTATTATCCCAATTTTATGTAATAGTGAATGATGAAATATCATAAATTTTGATCCTTATCTTATACGAGTATATAGTCTCTCTTTCTTGTTGATTTTTGCTTCTTTTTTTTTTTAATTTTTTTTTAATAAAAAACTCTTTTCTGTCAATTGCTACTAGTATATATTATAACATGTTCATGTTGCTTTGATTTGGTTTTCTAATTGTTTCGGCTGTTACTGAATCAGGGGTGTGATGCTTCATTGCTGTTGGATGACATCAATGGTGACAAAAACCGTTCTGTTGAGAAGCAGGCTGTTCCAAATCAGACCTTGAAAGGTTTTGACAAAATTGACTTGATTAAGGAGGAGGTGGAACAAGCATGTCCTGGTGTTGTGTCTTGTGCTGACATACTTGCTCTTGCTGCAAGAGATTCCGTTCTTTTGGTTTGTTCCCACCACCTATTTCTTTGTTTCCATTGACTTTAGTCATTAATATAACTTGAGTTTCAAAGTATATTGATTTTATTGGATTTCTTTATCTGATTGTACTAATGAGAACAGCAAGAGGTGTTAAAGGTCCGAATTCTGATGCATTTTGGCTTTAATTGCAAGTTCCGAAACTGTAGTCCTTGGCTGATTTGATATGCTTGGTCCAGTTTTTCTCTGCCAGGAGTTACTAGCCAACAAATTGATAAAAAATAAAACCATAATGATGTTATGATAATATTTCTGGCTTGGTTTAATTTTAACTGAGAAGAGGGTGAACCTAGAGCAGTAGTAAAGTTACTTCGGTTTGTAACCGAGAGGTCACAAGTTTTGGTTTATTTTGAACTGAAAACCATCTTTTACTGGCCAGCTAGTGATGCCAAATTCTTTTTTATGTTATCTTTGCTCCCAAGATTGTAGTTATTGGGAAAGCAAGTTATAAATAAGTTGTTCACTAAATCATTTTAATTTAACTGTGTTGATTCTCTTTCCAACAATGGCTTGTTTGTTTGCCGCAATCTTTGACCCAATTTTTCTCTCTTTTCTGTTACCTTGGTACTGTATTATCTGTGGCTCATATTGTTTGGAGACACTTCTTATGTTCAGTCATCTGTCTAGATGCTATCCTTCTTTAAGTTAAGCAAGTACACTCTTTTATTCCTTAATTCTTATGTTGATATGCTGATTAGGGGGTAGCAAAGTTTTCAAGAATATAACTTTTGCTGCTTGTGTTACACTTTGTTAAAAGTTGAGCATTATTACCTATGAAATGTTCTGTGGACATTGTCATGGCAGGCTGGTGGGCCTTTTTATCCAGTCTTAACAGGCAGAAGGGATAATCATCAATCATTTTTCGAGGAAGCAACTGATCAAATTCCCAGACCTGATGATAGCCTTACACGCACACTACATCTCTTCAGTCTCAGAGGATTCAATGAAAGAGAAACAGTTAGCCTTCTTGGTAATTATTCTTGATATAAATCATTCATATGCATTCGCTTAGCACAAGTTTTTAAAAGAATTGATTTGTCACGTGATATAAGAGCCTTTATGACCAATTGGTCTAAAGTGCGATACCGCACCATATATTTGAGTACAAGGTAACTGAGTTTGTGTATTGTTTACGCTTCAAACCTACAAAGGTCTTGCGTGAGGGGCATGTTGAAAAGAAATATAATATAAAATCATTCACGTGCCATTATTCAATAACTTAAAACTTTTGAAAGAGTTGGTTTCTTTCAGCTCTATGTTTTGTTTTTCCATCTATTGGTTTTCAACTTCAACCATGAATAGAATCTGACTAGTAAGGTGCATTATTGGTTTGTTGATAATCTGAAGGAGGACACAACATTGGCAAAATTGGTTGTGATTTCATTCACCAACGGCTGTACAACTTTCAGGGTACTGGGCAGCCAGACCCAAGTATACCTCTTGATTTTCTTAGTCAGATGAGACTAAACTGCCAAGATAACAAGAATATCAGCAACAGTGATGAGTTTTCAACCTTTGTGATATCAAAGCCAATGAGTGTTAATTCTAACATAGGGATATCATACATGGAAGCATTATCATCTTCAGTATCATCTGGAGCAGCATTTGACACTCACTACTATCAGAGCTTGTTGAAAGGAAGAGGACTACTGTTTGCTGATCAGCAGCTGATGGCTGGGGAGAAGACTGCAAGATTGGTATCAGCTTATGCTTCAGATGATGGATCAACCTTTCGCATGGATTTTGCAAGGGTTATGTTGAAAATGTCTAATCTTGATGTTTTGACCGGACATCAAGGTCAGGTTCGTCTGAATTGCTCCCAAACTATAAGTTCTTAAGTGAATATTGTTCCCTCTGGATGTTCAAATATTTCATTCTTTTACTAATCTGAGTTTACCAATTTGTATGCATTATCTGTTATAAAGTTTTGTATAGCAAATAATGTTCTCTTCTATGTAATGTGGTCATTTGATTCAAACATTTGATTCCCAGCAGAAAATATCTCACATACATTTGAGGATAGTTTTGGTCTTGTGTAAATTGGCACTTAGTTACAAAATTTCTAGGTTTTGGTCACATTGTATTAAATGTTTAGCCTGTGAGTGCAATAAATATCCTGATATATGATCAGTTTTTTGTATATAACTCTTTCAAAAAAGAGTCCTGGCTTCACAACATCTTCAAAAATCCAAATATCCTTGGTATCAGATCCTGCTCTTGATAATTAGGACTTTTAAGTCTACTGTTTATTAGCTTCCTTTTCTTTTCTGTCTGCCATAAGTGTTTCGTAGGGGTGTCAAAACGGGTTGACACGACATGAATTTGACATGACACAAATTTGATACGACACGAATACATCAACACTAACACGACACGAATTTTTATTTGTGTCAAAATCTTCAACACTGACACGACACGGATTTTTTGCGGGTTGACACGACACGACACGATTAACACGCAAAATAGGGGTCAAAATGGTAATTAACAAATTTTTTTGAAAAAAATGATTCAAAATTAATTTTTTTTAAAATAATAAAAAAATAAAAATAAAATATTTAAATAGAAATACGGGTCAACACGAATACGAATACATCAACACGAACACGACACAAATTTTTTAGGTGTCATTTTTCCCAACACGAACACGACACGAATTTTTTTTTACGGGTCAACCCGAACACGAATTTTCGTGTTGTGTCGCGGGTCGACCCATGTGTCATAAGTCATAACCTATATTGACACCCGTTCGGTTTTTCTGAATATACTATCAAGAATATTAATCGCTCATATCATAGGTTCCTCTCCATGTATCAGTTATGTTGCATGAATAGTTACAATCCATCAAAAGTATATATTATATTGATTATTCAGAAATACAACTTTGATTTAGCAGAACTCAGGATATTTGGATTCCATAGCCCTAATTACTTTTTGGGGTGAGTCAAGTCCTTTGTATGGAGGGGGAAAGTGATCCGAATAGGTATGGGGTTAATTCCGAGTCGAGCGTGAGCCGTGTGATAATTATCACTTCCGGCTCCAAAGGTCTTTTTTATAATTCGAACTTTACTCTTTTGATAGTTCATCTAAGGCTCATATTGCCACTTGAGACTAGGGGTGACAATTTAGGGTGGCATGTCATGAATCTGAACACGGATTAACACTTTTGACATCACTTGCTTATTTTGCAGATGGATAAGATATTATATAAATAACTTGTTAACTTCAAAATTTGTTTGTTGCTTATTATGCGAGTCGACATGACGCGACACGACAAAGACAACTTATCAACCTTAAAATTGTGTGGGTTGACACGACACAACACAATTAACTATAAAATATTAACAAGAGTCAATTTCGTGTTTGCAAGTTGATATACGATATGATAAGAATTTTTTTGTATTAGTTTTTCTTAATATAAACATGACACGAATATCAAACTGGGTCCATTCGAACACAAAATTTTCATGGTATTTGTGTCGTGTTAACTCATCATGTTAAAATTTTCATGATATTCTATATATAAAAAATCTTTGTATAGATAAAACACAAACTAAATTCGACAGGGATCATTCAAAAGTAAACAACTTAAGGATCGGTGATTTCATTACAATGCGTGGCCGAAATACTCGATACCGCAACATATACGAAGTATGCGCCATTTGTTCAGACTAAAAACGCTATATAAAGGTCTCAGGCCTCTTAGCTAGCAAATAGCAAGAATTAAGAAAAATCAGAATGGCCACATATTTTTCTTGGCGTTTTGCATTTTTGTTTATAATTTTGGTTTTGAATGGCATTTCAGCATTGCCATTTCATTCAGTTTGGTTAGCCAGTAAAAGTGAAGTCTCTGGTTTTGGCTTAAAGAGCACTCACCACCAATCTTCAGTTTGGAGCCATTGGGATAATAATAAGGTTAGGGTGCATCCTCATCGTGCACTTCTATCAAAGGGCACTGTCCCACCTTCAGGTCCAAGTCAAAAGCACTATTAGATTATTCTTGCAATTTTTGTGACAGAACAAGATCAACATCTTTTGATTTTATGTTTTTGCTTTCTTTCTTTTTCTTTGGATTTTTCTGTGTTAACCTGAAATAACCGAGCTTGGGTTTTGTTTACTTATAACCTGATATGAATTATCAAGACACAATAAAGTTAGTTAATTTAAATATTAAATGGTTAATTTTAACATAGTTATCCCGAAATTGCTTTTGTGAGTTATTCGTTAAATTAACATTATATTAACATGTTCAAATATATTAGCATTTGGCTAATTGAATATAAGTTTAATTAGTTAAAACTGTAAGTATATTAAGAATTGAAATTATAAGCTCTACCCAAATGATACAGGCTCATACAGCCGAGTCCGAAATTGCTTATAATTAGCATTGATGATTGAAATCACTTACTTTGAGTATTTTTTCTTTCTTTTTTAGATATTCTAATCAGTTTTGCAATTAGTCTTATTCGGAGCGAGTTTTAAGGCTTTACCAAAGATGGTACTCGAGAGAATCGAACATATACTCTCACCCCCACTTACTCAATTATCTGTCGTTATCTGTAACACCCCGTTCTAGAACCGGTTTGTTAACATCGCATTATGATATTAAGCGCAGTTACAATCATATTGGTTCAATTAGAAATTCGGACAAATTTTTCTTTATGAACAAAGCCGAATTTAAAATGCTCAATTGTGTGATCATAACCATATTACGTTGCGGAACAAAATAAATTAAGCTTAACATCATATTATCATTAGGTTTGATTTCACTACAAAACTCTCTTCACCTTTTATTAAATTGGAATTCCTTTACTTACTATATAGTTCTCATCTCACATTAGGTTATAGATCTCTTTGTTAGCTACGCGTGAGTTCAAACCGCGCCCAATTTGGAGCTCTGTAGCTCAAGTTATGCCAATTTTACAAAATCATGTGTATGCTGAAAACGGGCTGCGCGCTTAAGCGCCCTCCACGACCCAATTTTTCGCACGACAGGGCGCTTAAGCGCGCTCCAGCGAGCTTAAGCGCCCAAAGGCAGAGCAAAATGGGATTTTTAGGCCACCAATGGCGCTTAAGCGCGCTCCAGGGAGCTAAAGCGCCCACCGACAGAGAGTTTTTGGCCATCACAGGTGCATCAGGGCGCTTAAGCCCCCTCTTGGGCGCTTAAGCCCCCTGAGCGAGCTTAAGCCTCCATTTTCAAGCTTAAGCCCCATCCACAGGGTAATTTGACCTCTTTTGGTATTTCATCCATAACTTTAGTTATACTACTCCTATTTGTACAATCTTGGTCTCATTGGAAAGCTAAGAATAAGATCTACAACTTCCACTAAGACACAAGGGTCCAAATCTATCATATAAGATATGAAATATGGACCACAAGATATGATATCTTTATTTTTACATGGATTTACAACCCACAAGTCTTCTTTCACCTAATTGACATCATATTATCCTTTCAATACATGATTCTTGATTCTTTCAAGGTACACATACATCAAAAGAAGCATGCAAATCATTTCATCATACATACATCTCCATTAATTACAATATTACATCATGTCTTAATTACAAATCTCATATACATGCCAAAGGACTTAGCTACAAAAGGAACATGATCAAAGCTATAAGCCATTTACAACAAGGCATTCATCACTACAATGATCATGCACTAAGTCCCTCAAAATACATATTGTGACATCAAAATATACATATAGCAATTATAAATGGCATGCAACTCAAAATATCCAGCTATCAGGTACAGTCTACTCATGCTTCTTGCCTCGATCAACCTCACCTCTATCAGTACCTGAAATGATGCCCCACAACACGGGGTGAGATATACGAATATATCACAGTAAACCAGAGGTCCTTGGAGATCACTCCACCCTAAGGTTCACTTTCGATGTACACATAATCATAATAGCTTAACACATTCTTATCCACAAGCATCACATGGACTTCCAAGAGAGATCCACTAAGGGCTGTTTCTCTTAGGCTCTTACCACATGGAGATTCACATAGGGCTGTTTCCAAGGGAAGTCCTTTCCTCAATCTATTCTAAGAGAGATCCTCAAAAGGCTATTTCTCTTAGGCTCTTACCACATGGAGATCCACCTAGGGCTGTTTTCAAGGGAAGTCCTTTCCTCAACCTAGGAACCTCCAAGAGGGATCCACATAGGGCTGTTCCTCTTAGGCTCTAACCACATGGAGATCCACCTAGGGCTGTTTCCAAGGGAAGTTCCTACCAATCATCCTCATCATAATATCACTCATAACCTCAATCACTATCCTCAACCATTACCTCATTCATTATTGCTACTTCTATAACCATTCCTCAATTACTCTTAAACAATCAAACATCAACCAATAATCATCAACCAATAATCATCAATCAATCATAACATGTATCAATGCATGAGCATACAATTACTATCATAATTACACATCACATCTCATAAACGCCTCCATCAAACTCAAACCCATAAAACCCCAAAAAACACGTCAAACGTCCGGTTCCTTCGCAAGGAAGTATATTTAGGGGTTTGGGAGCTTAGAATCAAAACCTAAATCATGCAAACTCAAAGAATTTGTGTGAAAGAGAGTGGAAAACTCACCACCATGGATCACCCAACAAGGCAAGGTTGTTCCTCAAGCTTCTATGGAGGTAGAAGCCAACAAATCCCTCACTTTCTCCTATGGGTTGGATTTTTGGAGGATGATATCCCACTCCACAAAGTCTCCCACTCAAAACCAAGCTTGGATTATGAAAGAGGGGAAAATTTGGAGTGGTTTAGGCTTTTGGATCAAAGAAAATGGTTGAGAATAGGAGTGGCTAGGGTTTGGCTTCTCTTCTCTCTTCCTTTCTCTCCTTCTCCTCTCCTTCTCTTCTTTTCTTCTTGTTGCTCGACGGGTGTGGGGGGGAGATGAAGTGGGTTCTATTGTTTTAAGTCACTTAACATTGGTTAAGTGGCTTTGAGCGGGTATTGGCTCATCTATCTATTCAACTCCAATCACTACCAAACTTTACAAAAAGGTTTGGAATATTTTTCTAGAGATATTTGCACTTTTATTTTTATATTTTGGGTACTTTTGCGTACACCCATTTATACCCCTTAATTTTCACTTAGTACACTTTTTACCTCAAAAGTGACCCCAACTCACTTAATTAGGCCCTATTCTTAATTTTACTCACTAATACATGCTTAATTACTAAATTAAAAGTAATTAATTAAATTATTTAAGTTAGGGGTATTATATTATCTAAGCTACCATCATTTGGTACTTATTTTGAGTATTGAGTATTGACTGTAGAGGAACCAAATTTTTAAAATTGCATCTAATCTTCATAATAAAAATTATGAGATATTTTACTATTCATATGCGCACATGACCTTATTTTATTCAACGTTTAATTCATTCATATATAAGAGACAACATCATATAGTTTATCGGAAAACAACTTCTTCTGGTATAGGAGAAGTGTCTCCTCATATTGTGATCTTTCAATTTCTTTGCACCTGTTTTTTTTCATAGACATGGGCCCCACAATTTTATGGGTCAAAAGAAAAAAAAAACACTTCTCGTGTAACAGGAGAAGTTTAAACCCCATAGTTTATTCAAAGTAACATAATTAATTAGGATGATTTTATATTCTTGGGCATGCCATTTTTATATGAATTTTCAAGTATTTTGCAAGCACCAATTCGTAAAATTAATATTTTTATTTGGCTGAAATATCAAATGGTGAGGTGGAAATTCAACACCCAAGAGGACATTCAATTTATTAGAGAAATAATTGTGATTATTGCTACATCTAGAACCGCTTTAGAGCATGATGTTGGGTTTGTGCTCTTTTACTTAAGCTTAATTGGGCTAAATGTATCAAAAGAGCCAAAGAAACCTAGATATCAAAAAGCTTAGGGTTAGGGTTTCTTGGTACCCATAAACTTAAGTCATCAGCCTCCTTGGATGGTCAATAGAAAGAGATACACTCATATATGAAAAGTGCCCACACACTATCTCCTTCTCCATTGAGAGATAGTCTGGAAGGTTTGCCAAATGTATAAGGAGATTTGTTCATGCTGCGACGCAGAGGAGATTTCTTCATGAAGGGAGTTCACACACAAGGAGGTCCCTCACAGATCTGCACTACAAGAAATATGCCTTGTGTGATTGAGAGATGATGATGATTTGGTAAGCATACAAATGTACTAGGTCCTAAAATCAGTTGCGAATGAATCAAATTAATCCTACAATTGATATTAGAGCCTTGGCTATACATTTGTATGTGAATCTAGTCTCATTATTCATATGATTAGATTGCTTTATGAAATATGGCACGTAGGATTCTATATTTGTGGGTATATGTTTTGCATGTTTATCCTTTATAATTCGTTTCTCTAAAAATTGATACTTTTATTTGGTTTTTGGCTTTAATCCATGGTAGAGATTTTCTTGTATTCTTTCGGGATTGTAACAAGGGGGCTAATCTTTTATGATTAGGTTTCCTCTTTGATTTTATTTCAATTTTTGTATATTTTTTATTGTATTATAAAATTGTAATGAAAAGAAGATCCAAAAGAAGTAAAAAACAAGGACATCCAGATTTGATTGGACGTGTTCGTGATCTTCTAGCTACCGATCTGAGAAACCGACACCATGACGTGAAAGAGGATGGAAATACGAGAAGAATAGTGACTGGAATAGTTGAAAAAGGTCTTCGGACACACCTCTATGAGCCACCAGAAGTGGGCCGCACGTGGGCTTCACTTGCCTGTAGTGGATGCGTCCGACCGGGGTCCTCATTTCCCCTTATCTCGGCGGGTTGAGCGTGAACCCGAGAAAACGTTTCATGTAACCTATGCCGAGTTTAGGATGTGCTTGAGTAGTTGGTATCCAACTGGCGAGTTGCCCCCAAGCATCATACCTTATACACACTTCTTGAATTTCTTTTTGGTTACATGGACGGCAGGTTTTGCATGAACCCGGCGAGATACCTTGCATAGGCAACCAGGTAACAGATGTGCTTGAGGAGTTGGAATCCAACTGGCGAGTTTCCCCTAAGCATCAGGCGTTTAACCCGATTGAGAGTCGTATATGCATGTATTCTGTCTTATTTGTTGGTTTATGAGTGGTACTTATTCCATTCTGACACGTGCAACTGGCCGCGTGCTTTAGTGTGCCGCAGCCATTTTATGCCATTTTCGCGTTTCGTGCACATTTATTAGCAGCGTCGTTTCAGGTGTCTAATCATTGCTTTTTAAAGTGAAATGGCACTGGTGACCCTGACCTTTGCCATTCCCGACTGCTGCGGTTACCACCCATGATTACTGCGGTTACCATTCATGATGATTGTGGTTACCACTTATGATTGCTGCGGTTATTACTTACAAGTGCAATGACTTTAGTAGCCCTCACCTTTCTCATTCGTAACCCCAGTGGTCACTACTCATGCCTATATAAGCCTCCATCTCATATTACGTGCCTTTGTTTTCCTTCTGAGCATTGTGCAGAAATTGAGTTCCTTTGAGTGTCAGCACCACAAACACTTTTCTCCATATTTTTGCAAGTTCATCCTTTTCGACAGGTACTTCACTCATCCTTTGTTTTTTGTTGCTTCTGTTTTGAGATGCTTGCGTTTGATCATCTGTCCTTGAGCATGCTTTTTCAATCTTGAATTCTTTGCCCAATATATGCCATTGTGTTGATTTCCTTTGTTTTCTTGTTATACCCACGATCTACACTTTTAGGGGGTCGCATATTGCTTTCCTTCTGGAATTTTGGTGTTCATCACCTTGCCTTCATCGTCCTTCTTTGTTATTTCAAATCTTAGTGTCATTTAGTTTTTTAACCAAATGAGGGGGAAAACCCTCCTTCTTCAGCTTTGAGTTGTAAGGGGGAGAAGGAGGAAGATTCTGTTTTTTTGAAAAAGATTCCCCTCGGTGCCCGCTTATGGCTTTGGGGGATTCCAAGGACGAAGAGGAAGAACGTGAAGCCATGATTCGTAGTTACCGTGGTGGTAGATCTCGGAGGAGGCCCGGGTTGTCTAATAGGGAGTTAGGGCCCACCCGGGGTAGAGGTTCATCAAGCCGGGGTAGGGTCGTCTTATTTCAAACAGACGTGCTTACCATCAATTTTCCCAATTCGGGTCTGAGTCTTCTAGTAGACCTATGATTCATCCTGGTTCTTTGTCCACCGTCCGTGATTTCCGTCATTCTTCCCCTCTCCTAAGGAGTGTTCCTTATTACTCTTGTGTCTACTTGAGTTCCAAGCTTATCGAGCAAGGATGTGACTCTTTGGCCGAGTCTACTTTGGCTAGCTGCCGACATGGAGATATACCGGGGTTTACCTCCGCATCTGGTAGGGCAGATGACCCAATCATGATCTCCGACTTGCCGACTTCGTCATCTTCTAGTGATTCTTCTGATAGCATTTTTGATTCAGGTATTCCTATTCTCTTCTGATCCATCTCTTTTCTTTGTTTTAGGTCTTATGGCATCTCCTCCTCCAGAGGTAGTAGAAGAGTCGAGTTCTGTCGAGTCGTTTTTTGAGTCTCCTCAAGCCTATTTAGTATCCCGGTTTCCCAGGGTAACTTACGAGATTTTAAACACAACGTCCGAGATGAGTTCGGGTAATGTGGCAAGTCTCCCCATTGGGGAGTTAGAGAATTATGATATAATCCCCCCACGAGAAGACGAACCAGATTGTTGTAGTGGGAGTTCTGAAGAGCCTCCCTTCTTTTTCTTTTATCGGGATGTCATAACTCAGCTTGGCGTCCGATTTCCTTTGACCGAGTTTCAAATAGATCTTTTGAATCACCTTCAGATAGCCCCTACCCAACTTCATCCCAATAGTTGGGGTTTCATTAAGGCTTTTGAGCGTTTTTGCGCTTACCGTACTCTTCCCGCTTCCGTCTGTGTTTTCTTTTTCTTTTTTCAAGTGATTAACCCTCGAACTGGCCGTGAACCAGCAGAACGAAAAGGTTGGATTACCGTTCGGGGTATCCCTGGTCACAAACTTTTTTGAGTTTACACCGATTCTTGTAAGACCTTTAAAGACAAGTTCTTTAAAGTTTCTGCACATCCTGGTAAGAGTGTATAGTTTGTTGATAACTGTGATGCCGAGAATGTAGAGGGAAAATTTTCCTTGCACTGGTCTTTTGACCATTATCAACTTCCTCCTTCGAGCTACCGCTTCAAACAGACCGATTTAAGCCCATCGGATGTCGACAGTGTTATTGCCATTGGTACATATCTTCAATTGTATAAGCATGCTAGTGTCGCATCCCTTCTTTTCAAGTCCGTAGAGGATCTTGATGCTGAACTAAGTATGAATTACTTTCGCCAGATCCATATATATATATATATTTGTTATATTGCATTTAATGACTTTAATTTTCTATTTCTTCTTTGCAATACCCAACATGGATAACCAACAGAGTGAGCCTCCTAGCTGGTTGTTGGTTTTGAACCAATCAAAGGCGACTTCTGTCGAGTTGCCCAAGAAAAGGAAAGCGTCTGAGCTTTCGAAGGATAACTCCGGCAAACAAAAAGGCATGACGACTGCTAAAGGCAATGCCACTGTGGGCAGTGCCAAAAACAAGGTGGCGCTACTGATGCTAGTGCTTCTGCTTCTTCTCAGCAGGCAATGAAAGCTCCTCCTCCTCGACCACCACCCGAGCTTGTGAAACACGTGGTGTGGCAGGGCGGAATGAACAACATCCTCCTAGATTTGACTTGTGCTGAGTCCTTCTACAACTCCTCTGTTCTTACCGTTGCCCAAATTAGGGAGGTGGAAGAGTTTGGAACTTTGCTGTGTTAAGATGGCTGGGTTGGCAAGGCCTTTGCTGACTCTTAAGCAAAAATATATTCGCACACTGAACGAGGCATCTGCATCTCGGGAGGAGAGGGCTAAGGCATATGCTGAGCTTCTGAAGGTGAAGGACGACTTGTCCGCTTTGAAGGAGAAGCATGACCAAACCGCTGACGAGCTGGTCAAGGCCAAGGAAAATCTCGGGAAGTTTCGAGACGAGCAAGCTGCTGAAGCCGTGAGGATGAAGGACTTCTGGATTATGTATGAGAGAATGGAGGAGAGATTGAAAGAAGCTGAGGGTAATTCCCAACTATACCGGGGTGAACTTGAGAAGTCGGTCACCAGCTCCTTTTATAATGCCTTTAACCAACTCCAAGTACTTAATCCGGATGTGCCTCTTATAGTTGGTTTAAATGCTCGTGCATATGTCAGCAATGGCCAAATCATTCCACCTCTTGCTGCCTCTCCTGCTGGTGACTCGGTTACTCAATCTGAGAGAGGGGGTGCTGCCGTTGAAGATGGTGACGAGGCAGGTAACCAACCCGCTAAGGTGATCGTGTGTCCGAAGAACCTCTTGCTGGCAAAACTCAATGAAGGTCCGGGATGCCGGTTACCTTTGTAATTTTTAGTTTTATTTGGGGCTTTTGAAGCCCCTTTTTGATTTGTAATGAATATTGCCGGTTTTACCCCGATTTTAATTTTCTCTTTGAGCCTTTTTTCACGTCTTCATATTTCGCTTTACCCTTTGACGTCTTGTATTTTATATTTTTCGACTTATGATAGATGCATTTATCTAGGTATTCGATTTTCATAGACTGCCATGGTTTCCTGAAGCATTCATTGAACACCTCTAGAGATTTAGTATTTCTTGGCATTCTGACAAATTGGCTTGTGCCTTTGTCATCTAAGTTTATAACTTTAGGCAATTTTCGCGTATTTCAAACGTTGTCCGAGCTGTTTCCATCAGGGATGAGTTACAGCCGGGGTACGGTTTACTTTTTTAACCCGTGCATTTTGCGAATTCCATGTTAAGTTTTATCCGAGTTTATCCCATCCTTTACGGTGATTGTTACAACTCAAATAAATTTCATTTTCTAAACTCGTGCATTTTACGAGTTTTATGTTCTTGACCTGGCCAAGGTCAAAGCATTGTACGGATGCCGCTTTCTGTCATTTTCCATGACGCATGTTTGTTTTGACTTAACCGTTTTGGTAAGTCTGTATTAATAATGGGTCTTGTCTTTACTGACTTAACCATTTTTTATAATTTGAATTTTGTAATCCAGTTTTATCTAAGGTAAATACAACATTGTCACCTGTTCTACTTGGTTTTTAGACCAAAATAAGGAGCATTTTGACTTGATCAGAGTTATTGTGACAAATTGCACTTGTATCTCAGATTTTGTATTAATGCATCAAAAATAGATAAGGATAAATCTTTAAAAGAAAAATTTCTCGTTTATTGATATCAAATTATCAACTACATGAATTTGCCGGCATATTCGGCTTTAGTGAAATCTCTAAGAGAGAAAAATACTTCGTCTACACTTCAAATAAATTGAAATGATGCAAAACTTAGAAGGTGGATCTCGAATTTAGCTGTAATATATCTTCAGCTTATCCGCATTCAAGGTTCTCTTAATTCCTTTGCCTTCTATTGTTTCTAAGACATAAGCTCCTTTTTCGAGCTTCTCTTTAACTCGGTATGGGCCTTCCCAGTTTGCAGCTAGCTTTCCGTCTCTGGCATTTTTATTGCCAATATCTGCCCTCTTGAGTACCAAGTCATTTTTCTCAAAGATTCTTGGTCTCACTTTTTTGTTATATCTGGCTGCTATCTGTTGTTTGGCCATCATATCCCGGCAGTGAGCTGTAACTCTAGCTTCGTCAACAAGATCTAACTCAACAGTGAGTAGTTTGCTGTTTTGTTGCTCACCTTGTTTGATACTATTCAGCCTCCTCCAGGAGGGTTCTCCAATTTCCACCGGGATCATGGCTTCGCATCCATATGTCAGTCGAAAAGAGGTTTCCCCCGTTGCAGTTTGGGTACTCGTTCTGTACCCCCAAAGGACAAAGTATAGCTGCTGAACCCAGTTTTCTTTGGTGTCGAACATCCATTTTTTGAGACCGTCCACAATTACCTTGTTTGCTGCTTCAGCTTGCCCATTCGACTGAGGGTGCTCCATAGATGCAAAGCAATGTTTGACTTGTAAGTCTTTCATCAATTGTTGGAACCTTTTATCAGCAAACTGTGTTCCATTATCAGTTACCACCTCGGCCGGTATTCCAAATCTGGAAACAATGTTCCGTTCAAAGAACCTTTGTACTCTAGCCGATGTGATTGTGGTGACTGGTTCTGCTTCTATCCATTTGGTGAAGTAATCCACAGCTACAATCAACCACTTTAATTGTCCTTCAACAGTCTTGAAAGGTCCCAGCAAGTCTATTCCCCATTTAAAAAAGGGCCATGGAGCCAAGATATATTTCAGTTCTTCTGGTGGTGAGAGAATTAGCTTAGCATGCTTCTGGCAACTGTCGTATCTTTTGACATGTTCTTTAGAGTCTGCCTCCATAGTCGGCCAATAATAACCAGCTCGGAGGGCCTTTCTAGCCAAAGCTTTGCTCCCCATATGATAGCCATTGATTCCTTCATGTATCTCGGCCATCACATATTCTGCTTCTTCCGAGTTAAAACATTTTAGCATGGGGACATGTAACCTCTTTCTAAACAGCTGATCGTTCACAATTGTGTATTGCGCCGCATCTCAGACCAGCTTCCTGGATTCCAGTCGATCCTCTGGCAATGTTCCTTTCACAAGGTATGCCACAATGGGTTGCCTCCAGTCATTTGCCGAGGTGATGATCATCACGTAACTCGGCATAGTTATGCTTTGTGGTATCACGATTCTATGGTTACCTGGATTTTTGGTACTTGCCAATTTAGACAAGATATCAGCTCGACAATTTTTCCCTCGAGGAATGTGAGTAACTTGCACTTCATCGAAGTCGGCCATTATCTCTTGAACCTTGTTCAGGTATTTCACCAATAGAGGGCCTTTAGCCTGATACTTTCCTTCTATCTGTGAAGTCACCAGTTGTGAGTCTCTGAAGATTTTTACCTTCTTGGCTCCGTGTTCTTTAGCCTGCACTAATTTGGCTATCAAAGCTTCATACTCTGCTTGATTGTTTGAAGTTGGGAAGCCCAAGTTCAAGGAGTGTTCTATTATCACTCCTTCTGGACTTTCGAGTATGATTCCAGCTCCGCTTCCTTTGTCGTTGGAGGGTCCATCTACATAGACCTTCCAGGTATCCCCAGATTCCTTATGTTCCGGGT